>NC_057710.1:47498997-47572579 GCF_004010195.1 Chiloscyllium plagiosum | reverse complement strand
GCCTTACTGAAGTCCATAAAGATCACATCTACTGCTCTGCCCTCATCAATCCTCTTTGTTACTTCTTCAAAAAACTCAATCAGGTTTGTGAGACATGATTTCCCATACACAAAGCCATGTTAACTATCCCTAATCAGTCCTTGCCTTTCCAAATACATGTACATCCTGTCCCTCAGGATTCCCTCTAACAACTTGCTCACCACCAAGGTCAGGCTCACTGGTCTATAGTTCTCTGGCTTGTCTTTACCACCCTTCTTAAACAGGGATTAATAATTCATTCCAATACTTCTCCAAAAGTAAATGTTAGGCTAATTGGCCGATAGTTACTGCTTTTTGCTTCCCTCACCTTTTGGACAAAGGTGTCACATTGGCAGTTTTTCAATCCTCCAGTACTCCTTACCTGTCTACTCTTCATGTCACTATTGCTCCAAAGCCTCTTTATTGATTCAAACAAATTATCTAATACAATAAAACTACTTCAATTATTTTCTGGAAGAAAGCATCTCACAGCAAGGTTATTGGGAAAGGCAGGACAATGACATTAAGGCATGATACTCATTTGGACAACCTCTTAAGACATGGTAAGCCAAGTAGCCTCCTTCTGCATTCTAACACTTCTGGGAATTTTCAGAAGTTAATACCTTGTTTCAGCAAAAGAACATACAAGGACTTAAAACCTTATGTCAATAAGCATTTCCATCCAGTAAGCACCATCAAAAGGTACCCAGCTGTGAAAATGGTAGTTTGGGAAATCAGTCATGCAGCAGAAATTCTACAATGGTTTTGTGTAACTGGGAAATTTCAAATACCTATCCTTATTTTGTTCTGAACTGAACATGTTTTTGAAAGTTAATTTTGCAAGTCACAATGAACTTATTCACTTTTAGGTATACCTATTCCTTTTTACAATCCTGAAGAGCGCATTACCTCCCTGAAAGGTACTTCACTCTCACCACCAGGACCAGGTTAAAGGATTACTTCACTTCTCTAAAAGGAGAAAAACATTGCAACATTACTTCAGTACTCAGGCTCACCCCTCACCCCATTACACTCTGCATGCCCTTCCTATGCAAGCTTATGCCCTCTGTCCATCTCCCTTCATCTCCCATGCCAACTTATTGAATATCCTGATTCAGTGCAGTTTCAATAATGCTCACATATTAAAACTATTCAGGACATGCTGCTTACTTGTTTAGCAGCTCACCTAACACCTTCAAATTCACTACCTCCACAGTGACAGCAGTGTATACATTCTACAAGATGCACTGCAACAATTTAACAGAGTTCCATACAAAGAACCTTCAAGCCTACATCATCTACCACCTAGAAGGACAAGGGTATAGCACATGCATGGGAATATGATCATGAGACAATAAGACATAAGAGCAGAAGTAGCTGATGCAGCCCATTGAAACTACTTAACCGTTCAGTGAGATCATGACTGATCTGTTCATTTTCAACTGCATTTTCCCACTTATTTCTGTCTTAAATGTGTGAAGCCTTATTCTTTAATTGCACACTCTGGTCCTAAGCTCTCCCCCAATGTTTTCTCATTTATCCTCACATGTCCACTAGGAATATTGTATGTGAAGGAAGGTTGAGTCTCATTCTTCTACATTCCAAAGAGTTCAGGACCAATCTACTCAAACTCTCCTTGTAAGACACAGCTCCCATATGTGATATCAATCTAATGAACCTCCTCTGGACTGCCTCCAATGCAAGTACATGTTTCATAAGTCCAAAGATGTGCAGGTTGTGTGAATTGGCCATGCTAAATTACCCATAGTTCTCAGGGATGTGTAGGTTAGGTGTATTGGTCAGGGAAATGTGGAGTAATAGGGCAAGGGTATGGGTCTAAATGGAATACTCTTTGGAGGGTCGGTGTGGCTTTGTTGGGCCGAAAGGCCTGTTTTCACACTGTAGGGATTCTCTTCTCTTCTTTTTCAATAAGAACTAGGAGCAGGAGTAGGCCATCTGGCCCTTCAAGCCTGCTCCACCATTCAATAAGCTTATGGCTGATCTTTTCATGGATCCAGCTCCACTTACTCACCTGCCCATCATAAACATCAAAAATCTATCTTTATTTGCCTTAAAAACATGCAATAAAGTAGCTTCAACTGCTTCTATGTCCTTAATATATTTATAGAATCTGTTTGGATTCTCCTTAACCCTATTTGCCAAAGCTATTTCATGTCCCCTTTTTGCCCTTCTGATTTCCCTCTTCAGTATATTCCTTCTGCCTTGATACTCTTCCAAGGATTCACTCATTCTCTGCTGTCTATACCTGACATATGCTTCCTTCTTTTTTCTTAACCAAAACCTCAGTTTCTTTAGTCATCTAGCATTCCCTACATCCACCAGCCTCGCCTTTCACCCTAACAGGAATATATTGTCTCTGGACTCATTATCTCATTTTTGAAGGCTTCCCATTTTCCAGCTGCCCTTTTCCCTGCAAACATCTGCCCCCAGTCAACTTTTTAAAGTTCTTGCCTAATACTGTCAAAATTGGTCTTCCTCCAATTTGGAAGTTCAACTTTTAGATCCATCAAGTCCTACAGCACGGAAACAGGCTCTTCAGCCAAACTGATCCATGCCGACAAAAATATCCATCCATTTTAACACCATTTCTCAGCACTTGGCCGATATCCTTCTAAACATTTCATATCCATGTATTTGTCCAGATGCCTTTTAAATGTTGTCAATGTACCTGCCTTAACCACTTCCACTGGCAGCTCATTCAATATGTGTACCACCTTCTGCATAAAAAAGTTGCCCCTCAGATTCCTTTTTATTCTTTCCCCTCTAACCTTAAACAGATGCCCTCTCCCCCTCGATTCCCAACCCTGGGAAAAAGACTGAGCGCATTCACCCTACCCATGCCTCTCATGATATCATACACCTCTATAAAGTCTCCCCTCAGTCTCTTAAAACTCTAGAGAAAAAAAATCTAACTTGTCCAACCTCTCCCTGTAACTCAGACCACTGAGTCTGGGCAACATCCTTGTAAATCTCTTCTTCACTCTTTCCAGTTTAGTAACAAACTTCCTACAGCAAGGTGACCAAAATTGAATACAATACTCCAACTGTGGCCTCACCAAAGTTCTGTATAATTGCAACATAACTTCCCAACTTCTATATTCAAGGCCCTGACTGATGAAGGCCAGTATACCAGAAGCCTTCTTCACTGGCATGTCTACCTGTGGTTCCACTTTCAGACAACCATGCACTTGAACTCCAAGGTCCCTCTGTTCCACTACACTCCTTAAGGCCCTGCCATTGACAATGAAACACCTATCTTGATTTGACTTTCCAAAATGCAAGACCTCACACTTGTCTATATTAAACTCCATTTGCAACTTCTCAGCCCACTTCTCCAGCTGATCAAGGTCCTGCTGCAATTTCTAATAACCTTCCTCACTGTTCACAATACTGCCTATTTCAGTATCATATGCAAACTTACTAATCGTCTTGTACATGATTGCAAACAATTGCAGTCCCAAACACTGATCCCAGAGCCACAGCACTAGCCATTGATTGCCACGCATAAAATCATTTATTTGAACTCACCCTTTGCTTTTTGTTAGTTAATCAATCTTCTATCCATGTTAATACATTACCTCTAACACCACACACATTTAGTTAATGCATCATCCTTTTGTGTGACACCTTGTCAAATACCTTCTGGAAATCCAGATACATCACAATCACTGGTTTTACATTGTCCACTGTGCTCAGACTGTCGTCAAAGAATTCCAGTAAATTAGTGAAACTTAACTTCGCTTTCATGAACCATGCTGCGTCTGCTCCTTAGATAGGGAGCCCAAAATTATTCATAACATTTCAGCTGTGTTCTTGGACAGTTTTAGAAAAATCTCCCTATTTTTATATTCCAATCCCTTTGAAAGAAAGGCCATCATTCCATTTGACTTGCCTATTACTTGCTGAACTTAGATGCTACCTTTTGATGATTTGTGCATGAATCTCCCAATTCCCTATGTTCTGTAGATTTCTGGAGTTTTTCTCCATTTAAATAATATTTATCCTCTCTTTTCCTCCTGCCAAAGTGCATAAACTCACATTTTCCCACAATATATTACATCTGCCAAGTTTTTGCCCAATCACTTAGCCTGTTTTTCTCCCTCTGCTGATTGTGTATGTTATCCTCACCATTTGTCTTTCCACCTACTTATGTGTCATCACAAACTTGGCTATAGTACATTCACTTTCCTCATCCAAGTCTTTAATATATATTGTAAATAATTGTGCCTCCAGCACTGCTGCCTGTAGCATGTCACTCGTTATATGTCGCCAGCCTGAACATACCACTCCCATTTATCCTAATACTATGCATTCTATTTGCTAAATCCTCTATCCTTGCTACCAGACTCCCTCCAAACCATAGACTCTTAGCCTATTCAGTAGCCAATTGTATGACACCCTGTCAAACACCTTTTGAAAATCCAAGTATATTACAGTTGCTGTTTCCCCTCTATTTATCTATCTTCCTACATCCTCAAAGAGTTCCAGTAAATGTGTCAGGCATGATTACCTCTTTCTGAACCTAAGCTAACTCTGCTTGATTATATTTTCATTCCTAAGTGCTCTGCTATTACATCTTTTAAAATAGACTCTAATATTTTCCCATTAATAGATGTTCGGCTAACTGCACTATAGTTACGTGTTTTTTGTCTCTTTAAATAGACGTGTTACATTGGCTGTTTTCCAACCTTCTGGGACATTTCCAGAATCTAAGCACTCCTGGAAGATTACTACCAGTGCATCCAATGTCTCAGTAGTTAAATTACTTTGAATTCTTAAGATGCATCCCATCAAATCCAGGAGCTTATTGAACTTTAGTCCCATATTTCCACTAGTATATTTTCTCTCATGATAATCATTGCAACTGGAAGGTCCCCTCTGAGTCATGCACTGTCCTGTCTTGCAATGACATCACTTTTTCTTCCTTGTTTCTAGGTCAAAGTCATAAATACTTTCCATCAGGGATTTGCTCATACCCGAAGGACAGCTGTGATGAAGAGGTAGCTCACTGCTATCTTAAAATCAATTATGTACCGATAATAAATGCTAGTCCATCCAGTAATGTGCATGTTCCAAGAATGAATTTAAAAATATACAATTATCCATGCACCTAGGGGAAAAAATGGTATTGTCCAAATGCATATATTACAGACCACACCCTGTTCAATTCAGCACTCATTCATTTCTTTTCTTAATTTATTCATAGGGTGTTAGTGTTGCTGGCTAGGACAGCATTTATTGCACATCCCTCATTAACCTTGAACTGATGATGGTGAGTTGCTCTTTTAAACTGCCGCAGCCCATGTGATGCAAGTATACTCACATTAGACGGAGTAGCAGGACGTTGAGGAGAAAGTGAGGACTGCAGATGCTGGAGATCAGAGCTGAAAATGTGTTGCTGGAAAAGCGTAGCAGGTCAGGCAGCATCCAAGGAACAGGAGAATCGACGTTTCGGGCATAAGCTCTTCTTCAGGCAGGATGTTGACTCAGTAACAATGAAGGGACAGTGATACACTTTAAAGTCAAGTGGTATATATTTGAAAGGAATTTGAAAATCATCATGTTCCCACATATCTGCTGCCCTTATTCTAGGTGCAAGAGATTGTGAATTTCGAAGCTACTAACTTAAGAGCCTTGTTGAGTTATGACAATGAATCTTGTAGATGCTGTCACTGCGTTTCAGTGATGCATGGAGGGAATATTGAAACTGTTGGGTAGGATGCTTTGGCCTGGACAGTGTTAAGATCTCGAATTTTGTTGGAGATGCACTTGGCCAGGCAAGTGGATATATTCTGTTTATAAAATATTCTGTTAAACTCCTGACTTGTCGATAGTGGGCAGGTTTTGAGGAATCAGGAAGTACATTACTCACTACAGAATTCCCAGATTCTAACCTGCTTTTGTAGCCACAGTTGTTCCAGAGGATGCAAACTGCACCAAGTTACAAACACCTGCCACACTCGACTGAGCACAGCCAGAAGAATGAAACTCTGCACCAGTCCCCTTCACAGCTCTTGGTAACACAGTCATTGGCTTGCTCCGAGGTTGTAGTGGTAGATATCAGTGAGGAATTCTTTATTCAAGAACAGAATTTATGCATACGGCTTCCCAATGAGGTTTAAGTGGGAGAATTGCTCTCTGAAAAACCCATCCAGCTGAGAGTACTATTGCCCTCATCCTCCTCCCTTATCGAGCAAATTCTCTGACACTATATTGTGTCTGATCATTCTCCCAATCATTCTGTATCCCAAAAGGAATGTTTGTTAGTATCATCGTGTCTGGGAGAAATTGGTTTGTGCAGAAACCTTGAGGTCAGCAAAAATTTCTTGTGCATCAGCTAGACTACTCACTCTCGATCTTCGCAAATTTAAGTAACTAACTTGTAATGATTCTCTTAAATAATGCTGGTGGTGCATCCTTCCTGTTGTTGAATGTGTGCTCAGTTCTGCATTAAAACTAAAGATTAACTGGATTATTTATCTAAAAAATGGCACCCTGGAGTAAAATCAGTATTGCAACTGGTTGACGTCATGATCAGTCATCTCTGCATACCACCAACAGCTGCTCTTTATACGTGTGTGTTAATGGCCTCATTAAAATGGCTTCTAGCATGACTCACTCAAAGAATGTGCATGACCCTGTGAATATCATTTTGAATGCCAATTGACACCCAAATCATGCAAACAACTGCTGATGATATAAATTTTGTGCTGGTATTTATGTCATTTATGGTTCTTGTTATATGAATTTGAATTCAGAATGCTTCGTGAACTTATTCAACTAGATGTCTTACCACAGTATCTCAATTTCTCAAGGGTTAGATCAAAGCTTTATGAACTATTGTCCATGCTGAAAAATGACAATAGGTTTAAGCACACCATAACATAATATTGACTTCTCAGAGTTATTGTGTCATCCAAGCTGGCATTGGAATAGCAGCGCAATGTGAGGCCTCATCTGCCCAGGGATCCAGACTCGTTAACTCTATACGCTTTACTATCTTTTTCAATTTTTAAAAATATTTCCATTTATTATCGTACCTTACCTTCCTTTAATGACTTCAGAAGAAGGCATCTTTTCCTGGCCCAGGCACAGCAACGAGGTCACTGCCACCAGCCTGGAATGGTGGTATAGATCTGGTAGGGTGGTCTCCCAGTGTGGCAGTCTTGTCCAGGAAAGGTGGTGTCGGTCTGGCGTGGCAGTCTTGTCCCAGTATAGAGGTCTCATCCTGACTTGGAGGTCTTATCCCGGCTGGGAGGTTTTGTCCCAGGTTGGAGGTCTCATCTTGGCTTGGGAATCTAATCCTGGCTTAGAGGCTCCATCCTGGCTTGGAGATCTCATCCTAGCTTGGAGGTCTCACCCTGGCTTGAAGGTCTTCTTCAGCAGCTTCAGGGTGTTCCTGCAGCTCGGCATGAAGGTCTAGTCCTGGCACAGATTTTGCATCCTGGGTTCAGAGGCAGTTTCTAGATTTTCCAGTGGCCTGTGTGGAGGTCTATTCCCGGTGTGGCAGTCTCAGCCCAACCCAGAGTGGCCCAGTTTTCCAGCGTATCCTGAATCCAGGAATCGTTAATTGAACTGTGATTAAATTTTAGATTTTTTTTCTTCTTATTTATGACTTCTCAATAATTTAGACACTGTGGTATGGTGACATAAAACTTTTCACTGTATTTTTTTTGTAAAAATACATGTGATAATAAATCATTCTTCTATTCTATTCTATTCATAGGGATCTTCAGCACAGAAAAGAAACCCCTCTGCCCATCGCATTCACACTAGTCAAAAGCAAACACCTAACAATTCTAATCTAATTTTCCAGCACTTGACCTATAGCCATTGTATGCCTTGGCATTGCAGGTGTACATTTAAATACTTCTTAAATGTCATGAAGGTTTCTGTCTCTACCACCTCTACAGGCAGTGAGTTCCTGATTCAAACCACCCTCTGGGTAAAAAGGTTTTTCCTCACATCTCCTCTAAACTTATTGTTCCTTACCTTAAATCTTTACCTCTTGGTCTTTGATTTGTCCATCAAGGGGAAATGTTTCTTCCTGTCTACCCTATCAATGCTCCTCATACTTTTATACATCTCATTCAAGTCCCTTCTCAGACTCCTCTGCTCGAAGGAAAACAATCCCGGTCTGTCCAATCTTGCTTCATAACAGAAACTCTCAACATCCAGATAAATCTCCTTTGCAACCTCTCTTGTGCAATCCCATCTCTCCTATAATGTAGATTCCAAAATTGCACACAATAGTCTAGAAGTGGCCTAATCAACATTTTATACAGTTCCAGCATAACCTTCCTGCTTTTAAATTCTATGCCTTGGCTAATAAAGGTAAGTATACCATATGTTGCCTTAACCACTTTATACACCTCTCCTTATATCTTAAGGGACTGGTGGACATGCACATCATGGTCTCTCTGATACCTGGTGCTTCCAAGGGTCCTACAGTTCATCATTGCCTTGTTTCTCATGCCAAAGTGCATTTATCCAGATTGAATTCCATTTTATACTGATCAGCCTATCTAACCAGCCTGTCTATATTCTGCTGTAATCTAAGGTTAGCCTCCTCAGTATTTACTACCCACCATTTTTTGCATCATCTGTGAACTTACTGATCTATCCTCCTACATTCAATGTAAATCATTTATACAAACTACAAATAGTAAGACCCAACACTGACTTCTATGGAACCCCACTAGACACAGACTTCCAGTCAGAAAAACACTACTCAACCACAACTCTCTGCTTCCTGCCTCTCAGTCAATTCTAGATCCAGTTTGCCAAATTTCCCTGGATCCTATAAGCTCTTACTTTTGATGTTAGTCTCTCAATATCAGAAGGCTTACTGAATTTCAAGTGGACCATATCATAAGCATTGCCCTCAACTACATTCTTGGTCACCACTTCAAAAAATTCAATCAAGATGGTCAAACATGCCCGCCGCTTAACAAAACCACATTGACTGATTGATTAATCCTCTTTATTAATTACTGCCTCTCCAAGTGCAAGTTAATTCAGTCCCTCAGAATTGCTTCCAATAGATTCCCCACTGCTGAGGTTAGATTGACTGGCCTTTAATTTCCTGGTTTAACTCTTGCTCCCTTCTTGAGTAACAATACTGCTTAGGCTGTCTTCCAGTTTTTCAGTACCTCTTCTGTGGTCAGAGAGGAATTGTACTATTTTTACAAGCGCTCCTATTTCCTTCCTTTATTCATTCAACAGTCTGAAATACATTTCCCCCAGCCATGGATGTCTGTCTACTTTTAAGCCTACCAGACCACTCAGAATCTCCTCTCTGTCTATGCTAATTTCTTTAATTGTATCCCTATATCTCCCTCTCATGAGTGAACACTGACACAAGGTATTCCTTTCGAACCTTACCTATTTCCTCTGACTCTACACACAAAGTACCACTGTGGTCCTATGCTTTCCATCACTATCCTTTGACCTCTAACGTACCTTTTAAACAATGTAGGATTTTCTTTCATTTATCCTGCCATTATCCTTTCATCTGCACTTTTAGATTTCCTAACCTCCTTTGAATTTCTCTCTTGCACATTCTAGACTTACTTTCTAGGGTTTCTGCTGTTTTCAGTTCTTGGTATTTGCCATTAGCCTCCCTTTTTCTCTTAAACAAATTCTGTATAGCTCTTGATATCCAGTATTCACAGGATTTGATAGTCCCTCCCTTTCTCTTTATTGGACCATGTTGACCTGATACACTGCATATTTACTTCTTGAATGCATCCCACTGTTCTGAAACAGATTTACCTGAAATTATCTGTTCCAAGTTCACTTTGGCCAAATTATATCCGATATTCTTAAAATCAGACTTCTCCCAGTTTAGAACCTTGATTTCAGGTCCATTCTTGTCTTTTTCTACAACAATCTTGAATCGAACAGAAATATGATCACTGTCTGCAAAATGCTCCCCATTGGTATTTCAACCATTTGCCCAGCTTTATTGCATAAAATTAAGTCAAGGATGGCCCTTTGTTTTATCAGACCTTCTACATATTGACTTTAAAAGCAATGCTGGGTGCATGTCATGAATTCTGCTCCCTCTAAACCTTTCATACTATGACTACCACAGTTAATGTTGGGGAAATTGAAGTTCCCTAATATTAATGCCCTATTACTTTCACACCTCTCTGAAATTTCCCTACATATTTGCTCTTCAATTTATCTGGGACTGTTATGGGGCCTATAGATTCGATTGCTCCAGTTTTTAAAAAAATATGAAATAAGGAAAACAACCTGTCCCACTGTTTTTAGTGATCTTATTTTGTGAAAGTATCTGTGCAAGTAGAACACAGTCCAACACAGAAGTACCCATTTCTTTGCTCTATGTATTTATGAATTTTCAGAGTGATTTCTGAGGTGTTGTACATATCTATGCTTTAATAGAATTATGTAGCAGTGCTATTTACATTTAATCAGTTTGAGGGTGGCAGTGAATTGTTATGAGGTTGAATGAGAATCACTGATTGATTAATTACAGTACTTGCATTAGTCTATCATGTACAAGACAAAACACATTAATATATGTTGCTGCATTTACATATCATAGTGATGCGTTTCATTCCATGCATCGAGAATGATGTATCCAGCTCTTACATTATTATTATGATCCTTGTAGGGGAACTGCAAATCATGATAATTAAATTTAATAAGCGATCCCTCAGATGAAGAAGTTATCAACAAGATTTCACTTTTTGTGACTTCTACTTTAACAAAAGTTAAATCCAACACAAATTAAGCATGAATTTATAAGCGAATGGTATTTCAAATCAAGAGGTAAATTACAGTTAAAATAGTAGATACTATTGTAAAGGAGCCAATTGTACTTTTCCTAAATAAGAATATGGGTTCCTACGACCTGGCAAGCCTTGACTTGAAGGTGAATGAATAGAAAGGAAGTTAGCATTAGAACTGATGCCGTGGGTGGCACGGTGGCACAGTGGTTAGCACTGCTGCCTCACAGGGCCAGAGACCCAGGTTCAATTCCTGTCTCAGGTGACTGACTGTGTGGAGTTTGCATGTTCTCCCCATGTCTGCGTGGGTTTCCTCCGGGTTTCCTCCCACAGTCCAAAAATGTGCAGGTTAGGTGAATTGGCCAGGCTAAATTGTTAGGTGAAGGGGTAAATGTAGGGGAATGGGTCTGGGGGTGTTGCGCTTCGGCGGGTTGGTGTGGACTTGTTGGGCCGAAGGGCCTGTTTCCACACTGTAAGTAATCTAATCTAATAAAAGTACATTTTACACAACCAAAGCACTTACATGTCTAACCACAGACAAATGGTTACACACTCAGTTCAAACTATTTCAAACACAGCCTTAGATCCAAAGGACATCTCACTTACCCAGTTAATTGATTAAATCCTTAGGCTATGTTCAATGACAGCCATATTCCATGTGAGATCTCAGAACCATCCATGACCTGAAAGGTACATATCTGCAGAATCTCCTAAGCTGGTTTCATGACAATCTTGATAGAACAGATTCCCCAGCAACTCCTTTATAAGACCCCTTTAATAATAGCCAATAAATAGTCCATTTTGCTCTGGTAAATCAGAAGCAACAGAAATAAAGATTTTCAACTAGCAATCCCTAATGTAGGAGAAAGTGAGGTCTGCAGATGCTGGAGATCAGAGCTGGAAATGTGTTGCTGGAAAAGCGCAGCAGGTCAGGCAGCATCCAGGGAACAGGAGAATCGATGTTTCGGGCATAAGCCCTTCTTCAGGAAATCCCTAATGTAACCCATTTGTTGACGTTCTTTCCTTTGTAACTATATTATAAACATGCATAGCAGCTTGGAAATGTATTTTTTATATTCTTCCCTCTGCCATTCTATACTATTCTCATCTGTATTTGATGGCATCAGTTCTAATGCTAACTTCCTTTCTATTCATTCACCTTCAAGTCAAGGCTTGCCAGGTCATAGGAACCCATATTCTTATTTAGGAAAAGTACAATTGGCTCCTTTACAATTGATGCAAACTCTTAAAAGTCCTTTTTAAACATTGTTCAATTACAGATATTTTAAATAATCACAAATTACCTTACTGTACTGCTTCTGAAGGAGAGGTTGTCATTTTATTAACACTTGTAACAATTTGGAGATTAGACACATAGGAAGATAAGGAGTTGTTTGTGTTATTTCCATTTCGGTGATGTTCCACATGTGATGTGACATTATTCATTGGTTTATGATTTTTACTGGCTAGCACCGATACTAGTAAACTATGGAAGAAGGTATTCTCAGCTCATCATACTTGTCACTTCTTTGAAGAGTTATTCAATTATCTCCACTTTTCTGCTCTTTCCCCTTCAGCTATATATCCAATATTCTGTTGAAAGTACCATTGTATCAGCTTCTATCATGCTTTTAAGTCATACATTCTATATTTGAATTATTCCATAATATGGAAATTTGTATTTTTTTAATGCCGTCATGAACAATATATTCCAGTGATCCAATCATCCAAATTCTACTTGTGCTCCTTTTATCATAAAAATAAACTCATTTGATCATAAGACAATAAGAAATAGGAGCAGGAGCAGGCTTTCAGTACCTTGAGGTCTTCTGCACCATTGAGTAGGATCATCGTCATGGCAGACATGTATTTGTCATTTATAAATACAGGTGAGGTGCCAGTTGACTAGAGAATGGCTAATGTTGTGCCTTTGTTTAAGAAGAGGAGTAAGGAGAAGCTTGGAAACTACAAAGCTATGAGTCTGACTTCGATGGTGGGTATGTTGTTCAAAGTGATTTAGAAAGATAGGATTTACATACACTTAAAGATGCAAAGAGTGATTAGGAACAGTCAGCCTGGCTTTGGGTGAGGGAAATTGTGTCTCACAAACTTGATTGAGTATCTTTGAGGAAGTAACCAAGAAGATCAATGAGGACAGAATGATGGATGTTGTTTACTTGGACTTCAGTCTACCATGTGGAATCTTCTCAAAGGTTTGATTAATTAGTAAAGTGAGACCACATAGGATTCAGGGTGAGCTTGCCAATTGAGTCAATGGGGTGAGGGGTTACAGATGGAGTTTATTTTACAAAAGTGTAAGGCATTGCATTTTGGTAAAACAAACAAGGCCAGGGCTTATACAATTAAAGGTAGGCCCCTAGTACTGTTGTAGAACAGAGAGGAACATAATTCTTTGAAATTTGCATCGCAGTTTGACAGGGTTTTTAAGAAGGTGTTTAGATTGTATTGTCTGGTTCCTCTTTAAACAAATTACAGACAACTCTGACCAGAATGTTATGAATGAATTTGCCCAGGTGTCCCACAATACCAAAAAGCGGTCAAATCAATACGAACACAGGCCAGTACCAAAGCAAAACCTTTCCACTTTACTAGGAATAAAATTATAATAATCTTTAATGCTAATCATACTATCACTAATCATGTTTAGCCCTTTAAGGTTACAATACTTACCCAGACTCTTTTGAATTTACACAGTCGCTCTCTCTGTGGCTCGATCTCTGGGTCTGCAAAGCTGCTTTCTTCCTCTCTCCCTCTGGATGGTCAGATGGTCTCTACGTCTTACCATGGTCTCCTCAGAGAACCTTAGACAATTCCAAGAGAGAGGTCTGCAGGTGACCCCTGTTTTTATGCTTTTCAGATGGTTTTCTGGAACTTTCTATAGTTCTGGCCAATCAGACAGATATACGTAATAGTTTGAAACAAGAGTCAATCATTCAAATGGCATGCTACAGTTCATTTCTTTGTGTAGCAGGACTTGGTGCCTTTGTGTCTGGGCTATCCTTTGTTAGTAGATAAGTTGTTGAGGGCATATCTGTCCAGAATAACTATTGCCTTTTATATAATGTTTTTGTTATTAGCACCTGGGTACTGTGTTTGCAGTGTGTCTGGGCTGCGGATTTTGCGATTTCAGAGTTTTACTTGGCCAATGTATCCAGCATCCCTTGCTGTTTAATCAAAGTTAACAATCTATCTGTGTTATAGCAACCAGGAGTTTACTACACATTCTTGCCTTGTGTAGGGGTTGTACAGTGAGACCTGTTCTGAAGTATTTTGTCCAGTTCTGGTTGCTCTGTTTTAAGAAGGATATTATTAAATTAGAGAAGGGTTCAGAAAAAGATTGATCAGGATAATGCTGGGAATAGAGAGTTTGAGTTATAGGAGAGGCTGGGTAGGCTGCGATCTTTTTCAGTGGAGTGTAGGAGGTTGAGCGGTGACTTTATAGAATCATGATGTATGTAGATAAGGTGAATGACAAGTATCTTTTCCCCTAGGATTTGGAATTTTATGACTAGGGGCATATTTTTAAGGTGAGAGGAGAGCGATTTTAAAAAGACATGAGGAGCAACTTTTTACAAAGAGAGAGGTTTGTGTGTGGAATGAATTTCCAGAGAAAGTAGTGGATGCAGGTACTGTTACAATGTTTAAAAGAATAAGAAATGTTTGAAAGGATATGGGCCAAGTGCAGGCAGGTGGGATTAATTTAGGTTGAGATGACGATCTACATGAAATGGTCAAACCAATGGGTCTGTTTCCATGCAGGATGACTCTATGACTCAAACCAACACTCCACACATCCACTTTCCTGCCCATTCCTCATAACCATTGATTCCCCTACAGATCAAGAAACAATCAATCTCAACACAAGGACTCTGCCCCACCGTTTTCTGTTAGAGACTAGAAGAAACTGCAGATGCTGGAATCCAAGGTAGACAAGCAGGAGGCTGGAAGAACACAGCAAGCCAGGCAGCATCAGGAGGTGGAGAAGTCAATGTTTTGGATATAACCCTTCTTCAGGACCTTCTCCACCTTCTGATGCTGCCTGGCTTAATGTGTTCTTCCAGCCTCCTAATAGTCTACCAGAGCTCTCTGTGGCAAGGAATTCCAAAGACTCTCAACTTTGAGAGAAGAGTCTCATCTAAGTCTAAAATTGACACTCCTTCATTCTGAGAATATGGCCACTGGTGTTAGGTTGTCATACAAACGGAAACATCTTCTCAGCATTAACCTATCAAAGTCCTGAAGGATCCCATATGTTTTAATGAGATTGCCTCGCATTATTTTAAAATTCCCAACCTGTTTAACCTTTGTCATAAGTCAATCCCTCCGTACTGAGAATCATCTTATTGAACCTTCTCTGAAATGCCTCCACTGAAATAATACCCTTTCTGAAGTAAGGGGACTGAAACTGCTCAAGAGTACTCCAGGTATGGTCTCAGCAGCACCTTGTACAGTATCTGTAAGACTTCTCTACTCTTATAGCAGCAAATTACTGCAGATGCTAGAGTCTGTTCAGGAAACATTGAATATAGGAGATCACAGTGGGTCAGACAGCATCCATAGAGAGAGAGAGCAAGCTAACATTTCAAGTCCAGATGAGTCTTTATCTGGCGAAGGCCTTTCTGATTACCTGCTGTATCTGTGTGCTAGCTTTCTGTGTTTCATGCACAAGTGCTCCCAAATCTCTTTTTTTTAACCTTTCTGCAGTTTTTCTCCATTTGAAATAATATTCTGTTCATTTATTCTCCCTTCCAAAATGAACAAGCTCACATTTTTACAAGTTGTACTCCATTTGCCAACTTCTTGCCCAATTGTTTAATCTATCAGCATCTCCGTTAGCTGCTTCTATCCCTCTCGCAATTTCCCTTTCCCCCTATCAACCTTGAACTACAGGCAATACAGGTTGACCATATAAAATTACTGAAATTTGAAATGAAGAGAGTTATTTTTTGCTGTTGATTAAATTAAAGTTACCCAATAAAATTTTTATTTTGCATCAAATCACATTATAATTTAACTCTGAATCTCTTTATCTGTTCACTTCTTCAGATTTGTGGGACAAGTGGGAAAAACTAAATTGAATTTACAACCACTGAGTTGATCTAATATTTGTCAATGATATAAAATACTATCTGCCTTGCTAGCTATTTTCACGGTAAGTTGACAAAGCAAATTTGGTTCCAAGAGAATTTCCTATGCAGCAAATATTCAGTGATTCACTTCTGCTATGAATTATAGTGACCATAGCAAACATGTTGTGAATTTGCACTTCCAAACAGCATTGGATAGATTCCACCAATTCTTTGGAAAAATTAGGACATGCATGATTTTATTAATGTCAAAGTAAAGAGTGATTTTGTGCTGGACGCTAGTCAACTTGGTGTAACTTGCCATTGGTAATATTGCATTATACCAAGTGATGCAACACCATGCATATTTTATGATGGAGTAGTCACCCAGTTTATTGCACTTTGCACAATTGTTCAGTTCAGGTATGGAATGAAAGTTGATAGTTGTGTTATCAACTTAGCTTTGCTGACTTCAGGCTTTGAGACAAACGAGTTGGGTTTAACATTTCTCTTGATGAATTAAGCACCATCATTTCACATCAGTTGTGGAGTGACTCGCCTGTTAATTTTTCCAAGTTGAAGAATTGGAACACTCACATGGTAAAGTTATGAAGATATCGAGTATGAGCTGATCAGATCCGACCAAACTGTGTGAATGTGTTTGTTGGGCAGGGAGTACAACGAGACAGTTCACAACTGTTTTTAAAAAATGCTCTTCCATGAACTATGCTTTCCAAAGAGAAAATCATATATATGAAAATAAGTTAGAAATTGAAATCCTCCTTACTTGTAAGAGTATGGACTTGAAATGTGCAAAGAAAGCATTACCTTTGACAACGATTGCATCAGTTTCTATGCAACAAAATATTCATTTGATGAAAATAATGTTTTCAGTTTGTGGTTAACCTGAATTTTGATGCTTCATTGGCCATGTAAACTCTGACAACCATGTCAGTTCCCATTTAGGTTTTGTCCAATATGATGAATAATGCTGTGCATTTATTTCAATCCTGTGGAATTTAGCCCACAATTAGAACATTGTAAGCAGTACTGCTCACTGCATTACCAGAAGGATATGATCACACCAGAGAGATGAGGAAGAGTATTTCAAGGATGTTACCAAGATTGGAGAATTTCACTTGTGAGGAGAGATTGATAGACTGGAGTTGTTTTCTGTGAAATAGATATCGGAGAGTGTGGATTTGACTGAGGTGTGTTAGATTTTGATTGGCCTACAATGGACAAGATACATAAGAACATAAGAACTAGGAGCAGGAGTGGGCTATCTGGCCCTTCATGGCGTCAGCTGTACTTCCCCACCCTCTTACCATAACCCTTAACTCCTTTACTGTTCAAAAGAATTATCAATCTTAGCTTTAAAAACATTTACTGAGGAAGCCTCAACTCCTTCACTGGGTAGGGAATTCCGCAGATTCACAACCCCCGGGTGAAGAAGTCCCTTCTCAATTCACTCCTAAATCTGCTACCCCTAATCTTGAGTCTATGCCCTCTTGTCCTAGTTTCAATTACCAGTGGAAGCATCCTCTCTACTTCTATCTTATCTATTCCCTTCATAATTTTATATGTTTGTATAAGATCCCCCCTCATTCTTCTAAATTTCAATGAGTATAATCCCAGTTTACTCAGTCTCCTCATAAGCCAACTCCCTCAACTCCAGAATCAACCTCCTCTGCATCCCCTCTAGTGCCAATACATCCTTTCTTAAGTAAAGAGACCAAAACTGCATGCAGTACTCCAGGTGTGGCCTTGCCAGCACTCTGTACAGCTGCAACGTAACCTCCCTACTTTTAAACTCAATCCCTTTAGCAATGAAGGACAAACTTCCATTTGCCTTCTTAATTACCTGTTGCACCTGCAGACCAACTTTCTGTGATTCATGCACAAGGACACTCAAGGGCCCCTGCATAACAGAACGTATCTATTTCCCTCAGCAGAGTAGGCTAAGACTGGATAGCTCTTTTTCAAAGGAAGTCAATACATAGTTGTAAAACCACTGGGTAAGGAATCCAGATTCCCCTGGCTAATGTTCTGGGGACGTGAGTTTGAATCTCATCATGGCAAATGATGAAATTTGAATTCAGTCAATTTGTTATAAAAACCCATCCTTTTATGGACATTTCACATGTCACTCCTGATTTACAGCTATGAAATTGAATCTTCAGTATCCTGTGAAATAGCCTGGAGAGTCCATCAGTAAAAGGGCAGCTCTGAATGTACAACAAATGCCAATCCTACCAGTGACACCTACATATCTTAGAAGAATAAAGAAGCTGGCATGGACATAAGCAAAATTAGTAAATCTTACTGTTTATTTTCCACCAAGGCTTTGAATTTCTGATTGCTTTATTCTACCATATTCAAATGAATATGTTTCATAAAATTGAATGTCTAAAGATTTTGATTTAAAATTCTTACTCCAAAGAATCGGATTGGTGATCCATTTTGTCAAGAATTTTCTATTAACATTAGTGGAATAAACATTGGAAAATATATTACAATAGGAGATTTGTAATAATCAGGTTCAAACTATCTTGTGAATCACTAGCAAGGGCATAGGAATTGATGTAACTTATATTAGATCAACCCTTGATGCTTTCATTCAATTGCCTTTGAGGGCCAGGGAGAGTATGCAGACAGTTCTATCTTGTTGGCAGTTATTCTTCTCCCTCTGATTAAATAAACAGTGGAAAGTCCATGAGAGCATAAATTGTGCAGGCTTTGTTCAAAGGAGAATATGGAAAAGCAAAAGTGAACTTCCATCCCTTATTTCCTTTGCATCTCGTATTTTAAATGCAAAAGTTACTTTCTATTCAAGTGTTAGAGCATAGAAATGTAATGTTTTGTGAAGCTTTTAATGCTATGTTCACATTTGTTTATCATTTCCAACAGATCATAATCCTCAACTTCTTAATGCCAGAAACGTACAGTGATATTTTGCAACAGAAACAAATTCCATCTAATACTCATTAAAATGAAAGATTATGCAAGAATTGTTAAAATGATTTGCCATTAAAATTTAGGGGACAAATTATGCTTTAATCTTATTTTTTCTATGGCCAGATGGATATGAACAATATTAAATGCATTCTTTAATTGCTGTGAAAAGAACCAATTGTACTATTACGTTTTTTGTACATTTTTGCTCTTTCTGAATACATTTGAAAAATATATCAGTACCTATTATTAAGATTAAACCTACTAGTTCTTCACTGAATTCCCTATCATCTGTCCTATTGCACTGAAATTGCTGTCGAGCATGTCCAGAAAGAGAGGACAGGCTTTGCAACAAAACAAAAGGCTATTTTAATCTAACTTGTTTCAGAGTGCATGAAAGCATTCTACAACAATATACTTTGATCCATAGCAATCCCACTGTAGCATCTGCTCAAACTGCTCTGCACACTATTTGCTAAAAATGATGGAATTCGGCTTACACCTATTTTTTGAATCAACCTGTTCAGAGATGTTATTGCACACCTTTGGAGGAGGTGGGACTTGAACCTAAGCCTCCTGGACTAGGGGTAGTGACACCAACACTGTGCCACAGAGGTTATATCAAAACAATTTTTGATATTATGACCAGAACGATTTCTTTTTGTCCTATCATTTTTTTTTCATTTGAACTTTTCAGCATACCGCCTTATTGTAATTCTTTTGTTCTCCTCCCTGCTCTCCTTTTTCCCTCCCTCAGTACTCATTAAAATATGTATTACATCTCTAACTTGCTCCAGTTTTGAGGAAAGGTCATCTCTAAAGATGTTGTCTGACCTGCTAAGTATTTTCACATTTTCTGTTATATTTTATGAACGCCATGGTCACGTCTTAGAATAACTCAAAAAAGAAAATGTTCAGAATGTGCCATCCTGATAAAACATGAATGAACAGATGAAGGGCATTGACAAAGAGGAAACTAATATCAGACATCACAGCCACCAGGCTGAGTGAAATCAGATGGGTTGATGCGGAAAGATTGTTCAGAGAACAAGAGCATCAATGTAAACCTTTACATGTCAAAGGAATTCAGACTTTTCAGACTGTCTTTATAAGGAGTGACAGAAAACCCCAGAAGATACTCCCCTCACCCCATCTGAGAAAATGACATCTATTCAGACAGAAAATCCAAATGATAAACTTGTCCTTTAGACAAGATTGCCCGATAGCCAGTTTGGCCTTGTCATTTCAGAACAGTATTTATTAGACATGTACCCTTATGTTTGATGGATTTGTAATGTGATCCTGTGGACTCAGTGATTTGTTGAAGGGAGATCATGTTATAGCTGCACTTGTTTTCTATACTGGGAGGAGACCCAGATAACATCTCTCATGAGTTCAGCTCAACTGATGAAAACAACGAACTATAAAAAGAAGCAGAATTTTACATATTCAATTTTTTTTATTCTAGGAAAAAGGAAAGACCAAAAAAAGAATGGCATTTCCTGAGGGCACAGTGGTGAAAGACTGACACAGTGAACAAGTTGCAAGTAACAGCTTCAGATTTCCAAGATGAATATTCTCATGGTTAATAATGTGTTTACATTGAAATGAACTGATTCAATGGAATGTAATTTATGGATTCATGCAACAATAATTTAGTTTAAAACGATAAAAGTAACAATATAATTCAGTACTAAATTTGTGGTAGCTTAATACATAAATATGCAAGATACATATAGTAAAACTGTCTCAGCTTTTTAGAGAAGTGAAAGAGTAGTTTTAATGGGAATATACTTGACTTAACATTGAGTCATACAAATAGAGAGAAAACATAGACCAACCCCCTCACCCCACAGCCTCAGATTTTCTCCATCTTATTTGGAGATATTGTATATTAATTAAAATTTGACACTAAGCATCACTTACAGAGTCTGTACTTCACCTTTGGATTCATCAGTTAATACTGCTTTTGGACAAAATGATGTTCTTCATTATTGTATTTCTAATGAAAGCAGTCACATATGCTTTCCTGTCCAATTTAGTAGATATTCTGTATCATTTCAGACTGTGACTAGCAATCATTTCCTGCAATTCTTTCTGGAGTTATCTCTTATTACAACTATAAACTGAGCAAATATTTGCCTATGATGTCAATATGTTCTATATTGTTTAAAGATAAAACAAGACCTTGTTCCTTTTCATAACTTGATTCACCATATTGTTTTGATTCTGTCTAAAAACAAAATACTGTCAAAATAATTCAGGTTATGATCAGATTTGGGTCTCCCACAAATGTTTTAATTCAAATTGATTTATGTCTTGTATACATCTCAACATTTTTTCTTATTTGACATGCATAACCATTCTCAAACAAAGTCCAAACTGTTCAGTTCAAAAATAAAGTACCATCTTTTGGATCTCAACCACAGAAAATTAGGAGGTGATTTACATACCTCATTTACATGTGAAAAACAAACTCCCTAACATTTCATTTAAATGTTAGGGAGCCTGAATACAGTGCTTCAGAACGTAGAGTGGTTGAACTTTGGGGTACAGAATTCATTCTACTCATGTTACTATGAATAGGCGGCAACAAAGTTTTCTTTAGAAATGGTTATAAAGGTATTTGAGGGGTGGTGTCAGTGGACAAGGTTGATTAAAAAAAAATAACGTATTTATTAAAGGATTGGGATTATCATTTTGCTGCACGAGATGAAAAAAAAACTTCCCATTGCACTGCTATCCTCCCTCAGCACCCAATTCCAACTTTACCAAATATTACACATTGGTAGACATTCTTTTCTAATTGCTCAGTTTTTCACAGAAGGTGGGCTCCATGCTCCCCAGCATAACCTGCAGGGGCCAGCCTGCCATCACCTTGGTGAGATGTAATTTTTCAAATGAATGCTCTTTAATTTGTATGAGGTGGGTTCTATATATATATATATATATATATATATATCACGGTGCTACTGACCAGTTGGAAGCTGGCAGCTATGCCCAGTAGCAGCATCACCAATCAGATTGTCACAGCACAGAATGAGGGAAATCAGCCCACTTTGACCTCACAAGCTCTGCAAATGAGCATCATTACCTCATACCAATCGTGTGCTTTTCTTCCATATTCTTGCATACTACTTTGATCCAAATAATATTTCAATGTTTTGTTTAATGCTCCAATTGAACTTGTGTCCAGCACACTTCTAAGTGGTCCATTCCAAACCCTAACTACCCCAAGTATTTAAAAAATTCCTGATAGGATTCTTGTTAATTTTAAATAGAGTCAGAGAAGAGTCCATTCAACACAGAAGAGTCCATTCAGTCCATTTAGTCTGCACCAGCCATCTATACTAATCCTAATTGCCAGCACTGACCAATAGCCTTGAATGTTATGACATTTCAACTGGTCATCCACATTCATTTTAAAGATTGCAAGGTTTCCTGCCTCAATTGCCCTCTCAAGCAGCGTATTCCAGATTTGCAACACCCACTTGCTGAAAGCATTTTACCTGAAATCATCTGTAAATTTCTTGCCATTTACTTTATAATTATGCTCCTTTGTTTTTGACCCTTCAATTAAGGAAAGCAGGTGTGTTTTTTTAATTTAACCTGTCCATACCCCTCAATGTTCTACACCTCAATCATGTCTCTCTCTCAGCTTTCTCTGCTCTACAAAGAGCAACCCGAGTCTATCTAGCCTCTCTTCATTCCTAAATGCTCCATCACAGGTACCATCATTGTAAAGCTCCTTTGCACCTACTCCAATGAAAACACTTCCTTCGATTAGAGTGGAGACCAGATCTGCACACAGTATTCCCACTGTGGCTGAACCTAAGTTTTGTAGAGCTACAACGTAACCTCGCTGCTCTTATAATGTATGTCACATCTGATAAAGGCAAGTGACCCTCTTGCTTTTCAACCACTCAGTAACCTATTCTATTGTCTTCTATGGACAAGCACCCCAAATCTCTCTGTTCTTCTGAGCTTCCTATTATCTTTCCATTCACTGAGTAGTCCCCTGTCTTGTTACATCTGTAGGACAGTCTCAACTTCTTCAATCTATCCTTATACTTGAAGTTTCTGATTCCTGGAACCAAAGAGGAGCGGTGGCCATTGCTGGTGGTGCAAAGGGGCCAAATAGGTGGATATAAGACACTAAACTGGTCCCAGAAAGATCTGGGATTTACCTGAGTACACCCAATGAGGTGGTTTTGTGGACATGTTGGGGGGACAGCATTCATACTGGGGAAGAACAATGGGGGGTTGGGAAGGTGAGGGAGGGGGAGGTCCTCTCTGTTTGATAAGCAGATGCCTAGGAAGAAGACACCCTACAGCTTCCCCACCTTCAATGATCAGTAACCCATAGGATAAAATCTAATGACCTATACAGTTTGCACTGACTTCATCCACTGCCAATTATAGTGGAGGGAAATTGAGATGGAGGCCTTAATTCAGCCAAGAGTGGATCACCCATCTTTGCTTCTGCCAATGGTGGTTACGGAGATAAGTAGACAGACAGTGTCCCTAGCATCCAATTTATGGCTCCACCTGCCTAATACCCCTCCCTTGGTGGACCATAACGTTCAGCTCAATTCTCAGCATTCACAGACAAAAGGAACATCAGTGTGGAAACTGAACATTGTGCATTGTCCAGGTTGACTAAAGAGCTGCTGAGCTCTTCTGTAAGTATGTGAACCTGATCAGGATTCTCTCACAAGCAGGTCCGCAATTTCAGAGCCAAGCATAGACCTATTTGTACTGTGTTCTTCATTTGCTACGTTTCTGCTTTAGTTATAGATTATTTAACACAATAGAGTGAGATGAAAAATTTAGCAAGACAAAAATGGGTTCATTAACCAGCAGCAGTGAAATATGGCAAGCAAAAAGTGATTTACATGAATAAAAAATTGGGCAGTAAGAAATGACTTTTGAATGTCTAAACACCATTTCCTAAATGTTGTAGCCATATATGGCAACCAGCAGCATATTATTAAGAGAAGAGGTTTGAATTTCATGCTCATTGTTCAGTCTATTTATATTTACCATAGCATACCATAAGTGTGCATGTTATGAGCTGTCTCCTAATGTCAGCTCAGCAGTGTTTGGGTAGGTGTGCGGAAGTTGAGTTGTTTGGTAAAGGTCATTAAATAAATAAATGCACAATAATGATTAAGGGGAGAAAAAGCTTGGGTTGGGGGATGTTGTTTATAAGTCTACAGAAGTAAGAATTAATTGAGTGCAATTAACCCTACCCACTTTTTTTATTGAAGACTTGGTGAAATTGGGAAGTTATAGCTCATGAGACACACACTTTAGGCTAGGTCTTTCCAACTCTCTTTGTAGTGATGTAGAGTTTGTTCTTATTATCTGTAAGTAATTGCAGGGATGCAATAAACTATAACATGTTGGCAAGCTGTCTGGTTAGACCAAAACATGGCTGCCCTCACAAAAACAAGACCTAGGTGAAGTCTGAAAGAACAGACTAACTGAGAAGATACAACAAACAGCATGTTATGGAATCCTTGTAATTAATGTCTTCATCTGCAATAGAAAAGTGAAAGAACTAGGAGGCCCTGCAGCTAATGGGCAGGTGAGCAGGCAATGAGACTGGGAGTGAGAAAAAAGCTGCAGACAGCAAGAAAGTAACTCCAAGACACATGAACACTGAAGCTGGCAATCATTAAGTTCTGTTTCTATACTGTTCCTAAAATGTCTTTTTGTGAATAGCAATGGTTCCTTTTACATGTGGACAATCAGATTTTTGACTCTGTTTGTGGATGAATTTCAGTATGGTTGGGAATATCCAGTGTCATATACTGATCACAACAGATCATCAGGGCTCATTAGTGAAATTTGTGCAATGCTGTTCCCTGTGCTCAGCAGGTCAAACTTAAGTGAAGATTAGAATTGCATAGTCTGTGTCACTGTGGGGTAAAACAGGAGCAAATGTACAGAAATAACAAACTGGAAAACAGCCATCCAGCCATCTAGCCTGATAGCATGTGCAATGAAGATATTTTCCACACACACAGAGCTATGCAATCCCTTGAGAGAGGCAAAAATTTGCCTGATGGACATTTCAGTATTGGAAGCAGAGGGAAAATTGCAAATTATGTTTATTAAAAAAAAATTGATGGTTAATGAAATGAAACCTGGCATCTTACTATATGAATGGTTTGTCCCACTTCAGAACATTACTTAGCTCATCTACCTATGGTAGTATTCTATGGTGGTTCAAAAGCAATGGTGGTAGCAGCACACATACTGAAGGCACATTAAATACTTGCAGTGTTGGAATAACGACTCTCAGATTGGACAGAAAGGATGTTCCATTGTCAAAACCGAAAGAACTGCAGATGCTATAAATCACAAACAAAAACAGAAGTTGCTAGAAAATCTCAAAAGGTCTGGCAGCATCTGTGAAGCGAAATCAGAGTTAACATTTTAGGTCCAGTGACCCTTCCTCAGAACCTTAGTTTGAAATGTCAATTTCAAAAAGTGTACATTAACTCAAGTCGATATTTTGAAAGTTAGGAACATGATTTCTTTACTGGGCATGACATAATCTTTACCACTTATGAATAACATAATCAGGCAGGGCCAGTAAAGTAGAATAAATAGAGACAATTCTAGAGACGAATGGAACTGAGGCACAGGAAACCAACATCTACTGTTATCCTAACATTATTGTATGATATTTTAAATATTGTAAATAGTAAGTATGGAAGCAAAATGAAGAATTATTTGTAAGTATATGGACAGAGAAGTGTCATTTTTAGAACAGTCTAGCAATACGCCTGTTCGTAGTTATAACAATTTATAGTATAAGTTAACTATTGATTTGATGTTTGAAAATATTTGTTGTGTTTGTTCCTTTAAGTAATTTAGGACAACAAAAATTAAAAATGTTACAAATGTTTTTTGTCCAGAAATATTTCCAGTCATCAAAAGGTAGCATTTATTATAAAACAGTACATGAAGTTTTTGGTGACATGTAATCTTGTTATAGAAGTTTGCCTCTAGCAAAATAAATTGTTATCACTGTGCATTTTGTCTTTTAATTACAATAGATTTAATTATCCTGGAGCAATGCTCACTACATCTCTTTAAACTGTTGCCAGTCATCTTTTTTACAGTCATTGTAAAATTCAGGGCCCTGGTCTCTGAAGAGGAGTTGCTTTACAATAACAGTGACGCCATCTGGAGGCTGTGTTTTTCCACTGTGTTACATTCCGGTATCCATAGTGATGGAATGAGATAAACAAGTACAGCCCCTATAAGCATCTCCTATTTATGTCCTTAGATTTAAAAAAAAATATTTACAATTATGGGATTACTACATAAAGAAATGAAAGCAGAAAATGCTAGAAAAGCACATCTGAGTAATCTGTGTTTAGAAGGAAATGTGGATCAACGATGATGAAGCATGGGACCAGAAAAATATTTGGATAATTTGGGTAGAGATGGATTTGCTTTCATGGTTTTTAATTTTGAATTTCTAGGATTTACAATTCTTCATTATATCTGTGTTCAGAGTCACTGATCTTTGAATTTTCCAGTGACTGTACAAAAAAATAGTGATGACCCTGACTTAAAAAGATGTAGTGAGGATAGCTCAAGCCTAATTGCACCTATTGTAATTATCTGTATGTTGTTTTGCAGAACTAATAGACAATATAGGTTATGAATGGCTTCTTTTTTTTTCAATTACCATGCAATAGATTTACTACTGTGGATCACAGTATATAAATCAACCCAGCATTGAAGATAATGCCTTTTTTTTTTGCAGCATCAAAATTCACATTTTGATCTATATTTGCCAAGTATGTCCACTTTGTTTTTCTGCTATTAAATTGCTTTGGTCTAATATTATTTTGGTGGCATGATTTTTGAAAATGTTGAGGTGCAATCAAACAATATGCAATACATAATACGATAGGGAAACACTGAACTTCATAGTTAGATGAAACAAAGATGACTTACAACTTAAACAAATCATTTAGATACATGTCGATAATTTGCAATGCAATGTATATTAGGCTTTTTTCCCCTGTTCATTAATATTTTTCCAATCATTTTATGAACTATAAAGCTATCCAGTGGACAAAAATTCTATGGGAGGCATCCATACACATTACAATGTTGATGCTGCAGATACATGTAACTTGCAATAGCTTTGTGGGGATCTTATTATTCACTGAAAGTCAGGGCAGGGACACAGGAATTTGTGCAAGAGCTTAAGGGTGACTGCAGGTTGGTTTTGTGTAAGTCTAAAAACAGATCTTAAGTCCTATTAATAAACAAATGGCTTTCATGTTAAATATATATACACCATTATTTCAATTTGTTTGAAAATAGGAACATGAAACTGTTGAAATACATGGGCAAACATTAGTCAAATACAGATCAGCAATCCCTCTATTTTATTATCAGTCGAGTCTAGTAAAGGGGGGAGAAGAAAAAGATCAAATTTTTGTAATAGAAGCTAATGCATTCAGTATATATTTCATTTCCTTTACATGCAGTTAGATGGGTTGAAGAGATTTTTTTTTCTGCAGGAACATCTATTGCAAGGCACCAGAGTGAATTTGTCAAATAAAATGCTGAAGATTCCTTCTCTCCAACAAAAATAGTTGTTTTCTTCCACACAATTGAATATGTATTTTTTTCAGTGCCTGCCAATGTAGATGAGTCCAAATATTTACATTGCTTATCGCTGCTTCACTTGACATGTTATACCCAACCGCATTGTTTGTGTGAAAGAATTTTCAGAAGCTTCAAAATATTGATTCATAAGTCACAGACTGCCATGAGAAGCTTTGTTGCAAGGTTCTGCAATAATATCTATATTCTGGTAATGTTTACAGAATGGAATAAACCAAGCTCTTTAAATGTTCCAAATGCTAACTGTTATAATTATTATTAATTTGGAGGCATTTGTGAAATAAGCCCTGCAGAAAAATATTATGGCAAAAGTTATTTAGGGCTCTGTATTGAAGACCCTTTAAGAATGCTACTGTTCAATATTTCTAACAAAGTTATAATTATAATCAGATGAATACTTACTCATAATTTTACAGCATTTAGCTTAATCAAGACAAACTATAGAATTCATTACAATTGCAGAATTAAATTGGTCTTTAAATGGTTCATTTTGACATTTACAATGTTTGAAAGGGATAACCCCATGACCCTGACGAAAAGAGTTTGCTGATCAAACTCTATACATGCCAGCAGAATAATGAACTTGTCCATCCAAATTCTATGGAACTACTGATTTAACTTGGGTTGTGGGGCAGTCACAAAATGCCACAAGCAATATCCACTGAAATTTGAAATTGAAAGTTGTGGCTGCTTAAATTTTAAGGATCCCTTGAGGGAAGAAAAAATATCAAACTCAAAACGAAGACATGAGACATAATGGCTGGATGACAGTGTTGTGCTGACAAATTCTGCTGCGTGAAATGGGTGTGCAGAGACTTCCTGGATTGGAATTTCATGTTATCATTGCCAGAGAATGGCTGTCAGGTGGTGACAGGTAGCCAGTGTTCTCCGGTGTCATCGATTCTTCATCTGCTTTGCCAAAGAATCCAATGTAAGACCAGAAGATATAGGAGCAGAATTTGACCACTCATCTCATTGACTGTGCTTCACCATTCAATCATGGCTGATACGTTTCTCAACCCCATTCTCCTGCCTTCTCCCCATATCCCTTGATGCCTTTACTGTCTATCTCTCTCTTAAATCATTTTACCTCCACAGGACTCTGCGGCAATGTGTTCTACAGAGTCAACCCTGTAACCCCCCCAACCTTCGCCTCTAGCTGAAGAAATTCCTTCAACCTCAGTTCTATAGAGTTACTCCTCCACACTAACACTGTGCCCTCAAGACCTAGTCTCTCCTACTAGTGAAGCCATTCACTATATCCACACATCTCAGAACTCTCCTCAGTCATCTCATTCAGAATCCTGAAGTGTAGTCCATCTGGTCCAGGTAATTTCTCTACTGTTAACCTTCAGACCTTTTAGCTTCCCAGCACCTTCTCCTTAGTAATTGAAACTACAGTCACCTCTGCCCCGACTGGTATGAAATTCTGGGATGCAACTGATATCTTTCACTGTGAAAACTGATGCAGAGTACCTATTTAGTTCTTCTGCCATTTCCCTCATTCCCCATAACTACTTCTCAAACCTCATTTTCCAGTGATTCAATGTCCACGCTTGCCTCACTTACCTTACCATATCTAAATAACCCTTGCAATATTTTTATATTACTAACTAACTAAACCTCTTATTTCATCTTCAACTCCTTATTGTCTTTTTTTTTGGTTATCCTCTGCTGGTTTTTAAAGTCTTCCCAATCATCTGGCTTTCCACTAGCCTTCACCACATTCTAGGCTCTTTTGCTTTTATCCAGTCCCTTGTCTTCCCTTGTCAGCCATGGTTACCTCAAATTCCAGGTTTTCTGGAATAACGTGGAGCCATTCCTGAAGAAGGGCCATGCCCGAAACATCGATTCTCCTGCACCTTGGATGCTGCCTGACCTGCTGCGCTTTTCCAGCAACACATTTTCAGCTCAGGAATAACTTACACCAGTTATCCTCCATTGCCAGATGAGCTCCCATTATCCCTGGAAGTTACACCCAGCAGACTTCAAACCCAGTTCCTTTTCTCTCTGAGCAGGGAAATGCTGCAGCAGAGTGGGAGGTGGTTCCAGCATTGGCATTCAGTTGGGGTTTGGTGAAGAGGTGCCAGAACAAACTCCTAATGTGCCACACCTAATTTTACCACCCTCCCTGTGTGCGAAATCTCCCCTCAGAAAAATGTAAAATAAAGCCGTTATATAGATATTGCAACAAAATAAAGTGCATAAAGGATTTACAAAAATAGGAAATACTGGAAAAACTCTGCGGGTCTGGCAATATCAGTGGAGAGATAAATAGAGATAAAGTTTCACATTGATGACTTTTAATCAGTTCTGATTAACTGCATCATGTGCTGTAAGTGACCTGTGATTTCTTCATTGGTGATATCGGATCTTCATGCAGCAAGGTGTTTCATTTTCCAGTGCAAATAGCTCTCACCCAGATGTGTAAAATTAATTATCAATACTGTGGTAGCTAATCTATAAGAACAAATTGAACATAACCAGGATGGATGTAAACCTAAGATAAAAGTATACTAGACTGTGACTCTCATATGAACTTTAAATTACAAGCAGCCAATTAATGATAGTAGAGGGACATTTAATTTAATATTCCAATTCTAATGAGGTAAATAACAGTGCTGACTGAATTATCCTTGAACCGCAAGCACCATTGCTACAGCACTGCGCTTTTAATCTTTTTACTTCATAAGGACTCAGTGAAAATTCTCTGATTAATTAATCAAGTCTAAATTAAAGCAAGTCTAGAATGGGAGAGAGAGAGAGAGAGAGGAAGGTGGGCGAGGGGGTGGGGGCGGGGGAAGAGCTAAAATATTGCCAGATGGTGTGAAATTTCAATCCCTTGATGGCATTGCCACACTATGATGTGCCAATTGAGAGAGTGAGATGGTGGCACAGTGCCAACATCAGAGCTGGATAATGAAAGGTGAGAACCTTGCTGTGAGAGGGTTAAGTTGGATCAGTGGAAGGCCAGGGTTACTTATAACTCATCCATGTCGAAATCTATTTATTTACTACTTGACATCAATTTGATATAAAGATTTTAAACTATATCAAAAATCCAGTATCATTTATAGTAAAGGTTCTAAAGGACAATAGTGTGATTTGTGATGAACTGGACTTTTATTTTTCTTTTAAATCTACTTGCCTCTATTTGATAGGTAGAGAAATCACAAAAGGTTTTGTTTTTGTTTTATGTTGAAATTATAAATTAGAAAGCAATATCTATTTGGGAGGGAACATTTCTGCTGTCTGCTGTACTGTGTATTGTGAAATCATAAATGAATGTGTGACATTTTCACCAACATTATGCAACATTGAAAAGAATAAAGAACAAGACATTTCTTGTCTCTATCCTTCTTGGGCAGATAATTACTGAGCCATGACAGTGAGCTTATGATTTCTGTAAAGTACTGCCACAAAAGCATGGTCAGTTTGCATTGAAGACAAAGTGTGTGCAATCCCATATCTCTAACAAAGAACTGCAGATGCTGGGAAATTTGAAAAAAAAAACAGAAGTTGCTGGAGAAACTCAGCAGATCCGGCAGCATCAGTGGAGAGAAACCAGAGTTAATGTTTTGAGTTCAGTGACCTTTCTCCAGAACTGGTCATGTATAATTCCAGCTATTATATCTGTTACATATTAAAGATGGTGGTCTGAGCAGATCTCTGTACATGGAAATTTACAAAACCAGAGAGAGAAGTGTACAGTATATTGTGCCAGTACCTAAAGAAGTCCCAGTCATGCAATCCTTCAAATATTAATTTAATCTTCCTTATATTTATCCATACTATTGCACTTCTGCTCTTGGCTTTCTACTTCATACATTCATTACTCTCGGAACAAAGTTGTTAAGTTGAAACCCTCTGTGAACTTAATTTCTCTTCTGTCTCTTCTAAGAATTGTGTCAATTTACTGATTCTTCTTTTGTTAGCATTTTGTGAAATACACTTAATCATGTTTATGTTATTTGCAGAAACAATGTTAATATTTTGAGGATTCTCAGGATCACTGCTTTGTTTGTACCTGTACAGACAAATTCTCCCTCCCTGTCACCATTACTTCACCAAAAATACACCAAGAATATGCATTATTTCACATACACTGGATAAGCAGCAACTTCTAACAAAGCTATGACAGTGAAATGGGAGTAGCTCAGATCAAATTTTAAGCATAAGTTCCTTATATTCAACCCCTTGTACCTACAGTTCTCATAATATGTGATGTATTTACAAAACCTTTAAATGTATTGAGAGCATGAAAAGTTAAATAAATAATTTAAGCAATCGATGGCTTTTTCTTTAAGTTTTCAATGTGTACCTTCTCATAATCTTAACAGAAGTAATGCTGTTTGCGATATTTTGTATACCTACGAATGCAAATAAAAATGATGACATTTTCTAAATTTTCAATATGCTCTGCAAACTGAATTTTTATGTTGGTTCTGAAATAGAACTGCAGATGTGGACCTAAGAAGTTGCAAAGGTTCACTTTCAATCTAAAATGCTCAAAAACTCAATGTTAATTCACCAAAACATAATTAGAAAGTCGATGTTCATTACTTTGTTCAGTGTGGTAAAATTAGAATTCAGCATAGTAAAGTCAGGACAAAAAAATACGATCAACAACATAGTGACCCTGAAGATTCAAAAATATCACTGTACTCAGTCTTTAGAATTGCATTCTATCTTCTTTTTCCTCTTATAAAAGCATGAATTCTGGCTGTTATTTTGCAATGATTTTACCTCAATTTCCATGCTTAATGAGGCCCGGCCAAGTTAATAATGGGTGTAATAGTAACTGATGAGTCATTGTTGGGGTCCATACACTTGAAAGTGTAGCTGTGTTGACAGGGAGAGAGAGAGAGAGAGAGAGAGAGATAGAGAGAGAGAGAGAACGCGAAGGAGAGAGAAGGAAGGTCTCGCACACTATCTGTTCTGCCCTGTCAGACGCTGCTGCACAGTGCCACTCATCAATAAGAAAACAACATGACTGATGAGTTCATTTAATAGAATTCCTTTGTGTGAACAGAAGCTTTTTGAATCCATTCACTGTTCTGACTTTTCCAGGACATTTGAAAGGATGGCTGGTGAACGGCTGCCATTTGTGCCCACTACCTTCTGCTTTAACAACTGCCAGTCTAAATCAAACATGCTGCTTTGGGAGGAAGTGGAAAAGGTCATGTATTTGATCTTCCTTTTTATGCATGACTAAGAACCATGATGCTAATATATTGATTCAAATGAATTTCAAATTCAGAACTAAAAGGTGCACTTTTTAAGGTTCCATTAATGAGCATATTGTTATTGCAAATAATTTAAATTAATTTTAGCATTTAATTTATATCTTTCTTGTTTTATCTCTTTTGTTATTAGTAGAAATTGTAATTAAACTACTAGATTCATAACTGGAGAATGGATTGTTCTTTTAGTTTTAGTTGAAAATAACTGTATGAATCATCTTATAAATGCAGGTTGTATATTCATTCAAAATCTTCTGGCCGAGTTTTCCCAATAAGGTGCAAGTAAATTCCGAACCCTGAAGTCAGAACCTTGGCATCGTCCTACTCTCCTCTCAACAGGCTTTAAACAGGGAATTCTGAATCCTGGTGGGAAAGAAAGCCGGCTGATTGAAAGGCAAATTAAGTGTTCTTATACATGATGAATTCCTTCCTTTTCAAGACTTCCTATTTTGCAGCCTGTTACATCACTGAAATCACCAAGGTGAGTACACAGCAGGAAGAGCTTCTTCAGTGAAACTTGACAAGCTGGGAAGGCTTTGATCAGTTAAACTGAAGAGCTTCAACCATGGGCATTGCAAGGCATGTCTTCTCTAAGGTATATTTTCGCTACTTGACAAATAATTGCAACATCTGGAAAGCCTTATGAAACTGTATGTTACCTCTGCTAACTGCCAACACTAGCTTCTTGCTTCTCAGTTGCATGCCTGGAAGGAGAACAGTGCTCCAACAGGGCCTAAAGCAGTGGATTCACTCTGTCAAGATGTCTCAGCACCAGAATCCTCGAAACAGATCTCATTCTAATGGAGTTGGTGGGTCACATTATTACTAGCAGGATGTCTATCACTGAAAAGTAACACCATATGCCCATTGCCCGCCTTTCACAAGTTGTGCTCTGTTCTTCTATAAAAACAGAGCATTTACTGGGAGTGATGCTCATAATGACTAGTGTTGAATTAAGTAGGGAAGAACTACATTTGTCCAAATTGACTTTGAAGCAAGAACATAAGAGGGTAGTAGGCTGAGGGTAAATAGCCATTTTGAATGTTTGAATAGCCATATGAGATGCCTGAAGGAGAGAAATTAATTGAGCTGCATGTTCTGTTGACCTGAGGCAGGCTCAATGGAAGAATGCTGCACATGTCACTTTGGAAAGCTTGGCACCTGAATCGTTTCTGTCATTCACTTGTCATCCCCTTGATTCTGGATCCTTCACAGATTTCCTCTCTAATCTTGCGATTGTGTAAACCCAGAACCAAACTGGGGATCTTTTAATTATAAATCCTTCATTTGACATGTACCACGACTATTAGCTGTTCACCCTCCCCACTCAGAACGTCTTTCAGCTGCTCTGAGACATCCCCGACTTTGACACCAGAGAGAATGGGAATCTTTTAAAAGTAGTATTGGGTGAATTCAGAGCAAGTTTATTCATCTATGAGAGAAATTCAAGGGCAGCAAGTCCAGGCAATCCTGGATATCAAGGGTATCAAAAATTTGAGAAAGGAAAAGAAGGAAGCATATGTTTTAGGTTCAATGCATTAAAAAACAGGGGAGGCCCTTTCAAAGTTATCAAGGGTGTAGAAGGTTACTTATAAAGGATGCTAGGATGGCAAAAAGTGGCATAAATATCTTTGGCTTTTTATAAGTATATTAAGATGAAGAGGATTACCTGGAAAAGAATGGGACCTATTAGAGACCAAAACAGCAACCTGTGCATGAGCCAATTATGTGAGCAAGGTCTTAAGTTAATACCTCTCATCCAGAGATGACATTGTAGCTGGGGATTTCATATGGAATAGTAAGGTTCTAAAACATATTAATAAAGAGGTGGTATTAGATGTTTCAGTGGGCATACAGGAGTATAAATCCCCAGGGCCTATTGAGATATATCCCAGACTGTTGTAGAAAGCAAGCGAGAAGATTGCTGGGACTGTGGCAGAGATATTCAAAACTCTGCTGGCCACAGATGAAGTGCCAGATGACTGGAAGATAGCTAATATTCAAGAAGAGCAGCAGGGATTAGCCAGGTAATTACAGACCAGTTAGTCTGGTGTCAGTGGGAGGGAAATTATTGGAAAAAATCTGAAGGACAAAATTAATCAATACTGGGAAAGGTTGGGATTGGTCAGGGATAGTCAGCGCATATTTGATAGAGGGAGAACCTGTCTGACTAATTGAATTGAATTTTTTTGTAATGGTGACAAAATATATTGATGACAATAAATGCAGTTGATATGGATTACATGGGCTTCAGCAAGGCCTTTGACAAAGTCCCACATGGAAGGCTGGTAAAAACATTATGGGCCCATGAAATCCAAGGGAAAAAGTGAGGACTGCAGATGCTGGAGATCAGAGCTGAAAATGTGTTGCTGGAAAAGCGCAGCAGGTCAGGCAGCATCCAAGGAGCAGGAGAATCGACATTTCGGGCATGAGCCCTTCTTCAGGAATGCTCATTCCTGAAGAAGGGCTCATGCCCGAAACGTTGATTCTCCTGCTCCTTGGATGCTGCCTGACCAGCTGCGCTTTTCCAGCAACACATTTTCAGCCATGAAATCCAAAGCAAACTAATAGATTGGATTGAAAATATATTTACAAATAGGAGGCAAAGGTGGAGGGTTGTTTTGTTACTTGTGAAGCTTCTGACCTTTGCTGTTTCTTACATTCATTAATGACTTAGATGTGAATTTAGAAGGTATAATTGGTAAGTTTGCAGATGACATGAAATTTGGTAGTAATGTTGATAGTAAAGGGGTTGGTCTCAGGCTACATACTGATATTGATCAGCTGGTAAACTGGGCAGAACAATGCCAGATGGAATTAATCCCATGAAGTGTGAGGTGATGCACTTTTGGAGGTCTAATAGGGAAGAATATACACAATGAATGTAAGAACCCTAGGGAGTGCTGAGGACTAAAGGCACCTTGGTGTACCAGGCTATAGATCGCTGAAGGTATTGGCGCAGGTAGACAGCTTGATGAAGAAGGCATTCAGGATGTTTGCCTTCATTAGTCAGGGTGTGGAATATAGGAGCAAGGAAGTCTTGCTACAACTTTTTAGAACATTGGTTAGATGGAATGTTAGGCCATAGTGGAAGTTCGCCCATAAATGGAATACTCTATGCAATTCCGGTCACCACAGTGCCAGAAGACATGATTGCACTGGAGAGGATCCAGAGCGGATTCATCAGGATGTTGCCTGGCATCAAAACTCCCTTTTATGAGGAAAGGCTGGATAGTCTGGGTTTGCCTTTCCAACATGACTGTTTTTGACCTCTTCCATTGCCAAAACAAACCACAGCTCCTATTGGAGGAACAACACTTAATCTTTTGCCTGGACACCCTACAGACTGAAGGACTAAACATTGAGTTCTCCAATTTCAAATACCTTCCCTCCCCATCCCCTGACTCCCTTCCCAGCCCATCCCCCTCCCTTCCACTGCTCCCTGTCACCAATCGGATTAATTCCTCCTATTGACCAACCAGTTTGTATCCTCTACCTGTCTTCACCGATCCCCTCTTCACTACCCTGCCCCCGCCTTCCCCTTTATCTGCAGCTCCCCTGATACTCATCCCCAGTCCTGAAAAAGGGTTACACCCAAAACATTGACTTCTGTACCTCCTGATGCTGCCTGGCTTGTTGTGTTCTTCCAGCCTCCTGCCTATCTACTTTTTTTTCCTTGGTGCAGAGGAAGCTGAGGGTAATCTGATTGAGGTATACAAAATTATAGGTATACAAAGGTACTGTCAGAGTTGATTGTGCAGATATATCTAATACTAGAGGGCATATGTTTAAGATATGGAGCAAGTGGTTTACATGAGATTTGAGGAAAACTTCATTCACCCAGAGGGTGGAAAACATATGGAATGTGCTGCCTGAGAGCGTGGTGGAGGCATGTACTCTCATAACCTTTAAGAAGCATCTGATGAATGCTTAAAATATCAGAACGTTGTAAGCTATGGACTAAGTGCAGAAAAAAGACATTAGTCTTTTTGTTGATCAATATAGTTTTAATGGGCCAAAGGGCCTGTTTCTATGCTTTTTGACTCTGTAGATATGACCATCATTGACAACCCAATATCTATTCCTGGATCATAGTTTGTGAAAATTAATCACTAATTAATTTTTAAAAACTATCTTGAATGAGCACAATAAAATACATTGTGAATCTTTCTGAAATCCTACATATTATCTTGTAGCAAGATTGCTTAAGGATGGATTATTTGCCACACTATGCTCCATACATTATGTACCTAAGATTACTTTCCAGGCTATGTAGAGATTGAAATTGTCCGCGAAAGAAGCATTTTTACATTGAGGACAAGTCAAAATATTGTGAATAATAAGCTAATAAGTAAGAAGTAGGTTGCTGAAATATTTTATATTGACTGCTTATTTTGAAGAAATAGAAATATGTAGGGGAAGTTGGAAAGTATTTCATACATACAGTTTTCAAGGGAAAGAAAAGAAGTCATATATAAAATGGATTGCAATAACCTATTATGGCATTTTAAAAGTTGTGTTAAATTGGCACTTAGAGTTATGGAGGGAAAGCTAGAAATGCAATTGTCATTTAAAATCCACATCTAAATAAAGGCACAAAAGATGAACAGCCCTGCAAGTTGTTAACAGCAGCAAATTGCAACATTCCTAACCTTTACTTAAAAGAGCTCTGTCACGTAGAAACACGGACAATACTTTCAACATTGATCAAAATTGTGACTTTGTTAGTGCATTAGTATTCTGGAGGTGACATTTAGTCTAGAGTCAGCTGACTACACATTCAAACCACTTTGATTTAATTTGAATGAATGACTTTATAAAGATGAGAAATTTTAAGAATAAAAAAATTCCAGCTGTAACTCTGAATATCTGCTTTCTCCAGTAATGCATCTTATTTGGCCCATTGCCCATTTATACTGCTAACAATGTTATTTGTTTCCACTTGAGTTCATCAGCTTCTCAATCTTTCACATCTTACCAAGAGCATTAATCCTTTTGCCATAATGATCCATTTTGTAACTTGCTTGCATAATGTTGAAAATTTAAACTGGAGAGTTTTCTTTGCCAAAGGAGTCATAGAGTCAGAAAGGTTTACAGGATGGAAAAAGGTCCTTTGGCCCATGAAGTCTGTGCCAGTCAGAAACAAATACCGAACCACAAAAATCTAAGCTCTTGAAAGCAAAACTTCACTTCCTGAGTCATGGAATCAACTTTGCTGCTCATTCCAAGGCCCATGCAAATGAATAGTTAGCTTTCTTTGGCTGGTTGGACATCACACTTTTGATCTGTGGAGGAATTCAGAGGAACTCTACCCACCCCCCGCGCCCCCCCCCCCCTTTCCTCCTCAGGGACAGTATTTCATTTGCTCTTCAAATCCATGTGAATAGTGTCACAACCAGCCCCCAGAAGTGGTTCTTCAATTTGTTTTGATTTCAGACAGGAAACTGTTAAGCTCCAGATAAGGTAGGGTGAAGTGATTATTCATCTGCCCTCTTGTTTGATTGCAACAAGATTAATTTTTAAATGATTCCTTTTGTTGTAGATATCTTTCTCCTAGACACAAATGAACTTACAATCTAAAAATAGTCAATATAAGATGGCTTTATTGAATTAATAGAAGACCATAAGACATAAGAGCAGAAATTAAGCCATTCAGCCCACTGAGCCTGCTCTGCTATTCAATCATGGCTTATAAGTTTTTTAACCTTATTTTCCTACTTTTTCCCCATAACCCTTGATTCCCTTGATAGTCAAGAACTTATTTATCTCCATCTTAAATGTACTCAATGTCATGGCCTCCGCAGTCTTCTGTGGCAGTGAATTAGTTTTTAGTACAAATAGGCTTTTAATTCTTAACTGCAAGAAGAAATAGTAAAGCAACATACATAAATACAGATTAGAATTGAGTTGATCTAAAAATATAACAGTTTTTAAAATGTTATGGATGAGTCTGTGAACTGTCCATGAAGAGCAGTGATTAAATATTGCAGTCCTTGCAGTGGATGTCCAGTAGCATTGACATTGATCGTTGAACAGTCAGCTTTGAAATTCTTGACTTTGTAGGTTGATTAAAACTCTTTTCTCCTGCAAAATGACTAAATAAATCACTCGACACCTGGAGTCCACTTCCAGCATCAAAGAGTTTATTGAAGTTAAAACGGTGGGAAGAAAACTGTGGAGGTCAGAAGGTGAACAAAGGAAAGACATGCATTTTTATACATGTGTTTTCAGCCCACCTTTAACAATTACAGGCCAATCAGATTATTAATTAATTACATAGACACCCAGTCAGATTAATCATATATGTGGGCAGCACAGTGGTTAGCACTGCTGCCTCACAGCACCAGAGACCCGGTTTCAATTCCCACCTCAGATAACTGTCTGTGTGGAGTTTGCACATTCTCCCTGTGTCTGTGTGGGTTTCCTCCGAGTGCTCCGTTTTCCTCCCACAGTCCAAAAATGTGCAGGTTAGGTGAATTGACCATGCTAAATTGCCCAATGTATTAGGTGAAGGGGTAGCTGTCGAGGAATGGGTCTGGGTGGGTTGCTCTTCAGATCAGAGGGTCGGTGTGGACTTGTTGGGCCAAAGGGCCTGTTTCCACACTGTAAGTAATCGAATAACTGTATGATCGATAATGGACAGCCTTGTGGACAATGCCAGGCATTCCCAGATCTCACAGTATTTACTACACATCCCTATCTTTATTCTTGGGCCTTTACAATATATGGTATTCAATCAGCATTCCAATATCTGCTAATTTCTACATTTGTAATTAAGTTCTCCCTGTAAGCAATGTAAGGGCCTTTCCTTTTGTCTGAAGCTGTTTTGCTGATAGAATTTTCATAATGGAATCTCTTAAATGCTATTGTTAAGGTTAAAATCTGTAACATCTGGAAATCTTAACTAAAGTTTACTACCTTTGACAGATCCCAGGCTCCAATTTAATTCAGTATAAAATCTTCTATCAACCTACAGGATGTTCTTATCTGGTTGTTCCTGCAGAAACAACTGCAACTGGGTGTTTGTAACTGAACCTTTTGTGTAATAATTGTATGACCCTTTGTGTGCTATCTCAATTCTATTGCCTTACATAGATGTTCAGTCTACAGAGCCACTATTGCTCTAACTTATGATTTACTTCAAAATAAATTACACCAAACAAGCTATTCTAAGTTAACTGAAAACTACTTTCAGCCATGAGCAGCCCCAACAATTCTGATTTACTTTAGCAGTGACAGAATGACAGCACTTAGACTGAGCAATAAACTTTTCCTTTTTTTAACTGCAGTGCAGGGGTGTTAAATGGCTGTTCTCAGAACTGTGACTCTTGGCATACTATTGACTCTAATATGCACAGATTCATGGTGCAGTCAGTTTTTAATCCCAATTTTTGTATATTCCTTGAAAGCTAAGACACAAATTCTTCAAGAAGTACCTTTCTTCTGAGAGGAGATTATACCTATGCACCTCATTATCTCTTCACATTACATTTAAATCTCTCTGCCTGAAGTTTTCCTTAAAATAACAAGTCTGACATACAAGATTCTGCCAGACAGTGACTGAATTTATACCTTCAGTCACTTCTTAGCTCAAGCAGACTTCTTTTAAAAGCACATTTTATTGTTTTGAGATAACAATGGCCATTGTACTTTGCAGTTCTGATCCAGCCTCATGACGAGCCAATAGGCAAACATTGACCCTATGTAGAGTCTTAGGAGTTATTCTGGTGACAGGCCACTTTATTGCTAGTATAATATATTTTACTGTTTGGGTCCAAGACAAGTAAATTAAAGGCTTATGCTCGAAACAGCAATTCTCCTGCTCCTCAGATCCTGGCTGACCTGGTGTGCTTTTCCAACCCCCACTCTCGACTCTGAGATTAGATTCCATACAGTATAGAAATAGGCCATTTGGTCCAACAAGTCCATGCCGACCTTCCAAACAGTACCTACGCAGAACCACTCCTCAACATTTACCCCTGCTGATGCACCCAGCCTACACATCCCTGAACATTGTGGGCAATTCAGCATGGCAAATTCACCATCTTTGGACTGTGGGAGGAAACTGGAGTACCCAAAGGAAACCCATGCAGACACGGGGAGAATGTGCAATCTCCACAGACAGTTGCCTGAGGCCCGCATCGAATCTTGGCCCCTGGCACTGTGAGGCAGCTGTGCTAACCACTGAGCCACTGTGTCACCCCATCTACAGTCCTCACTTTCTCTAAGTAAATTAATACACATATCTCAGTCACTTAACTGCAATGCCATTTAAAGACATGAAGTTTACACTGAGCACTGTACTGGAGGATGTTCACACAGTTTAGGTTTAGTCAATCTCCATCTTTCACCTTACAACAACGTGAGGTCATCCAAATGTTTGCTGCCCGATCTTAACTTGAACAAAACACCAATCATTTATCATTCTTATGCTTGCTGCTTGACTGACTTTGGATTATGATTCAATAACACTTCAGTTTTAAAATTTTCAATCTAATTTTTGAAATTCTCCATAGGCTTGGCCCTCCAAGTCTCTGTAAATGCTTCCAAAAGTAAAATCCTCTGAGGTCTCTGCATTCCTTAAATTTTGGCTGCTTACACATCACACATCTTAATGTCTCTGCATTCTCCACGTGAGTGGGCCCTCTGCTTTGGCATTGTCTCCCCAAAACTGACTATGTTCTATCTTCATCTCTGCGTTAAGGACATAGCTAAAACTAGACTTTTCTGTTCTAATATTACCATTCATGTGAGTTGGTATCAAATTGTCCTCAATAATGCTCTGTGAAGTGCATGGAAATCTTTCATAGGTTTATGATATTTGTACAAATACAAATTGTGTTCTTATGAGATAGTAACCAGTATCCACTTCCGTGTGTGCAAACTAGTTTATGCTATTTAAATTATATTGCCAGAGTTATGGGGCTTTCATACATTTTTGCTTTGTAGATGTCCATATTAAATGTATTTTGCTCCTCAGCTGTCTAGTTCCAATCGTTTTATTTGGCTTATTGCAATCCTGTTCAGGATCATTAATGTTTAAGCAGAAATTGAACACCCATGATTAACAAATAGAATTGTACTGTAAGACTTCATGTTTTTAAACAATAAATATGTTTTACTCTATATTAAAGAAACAAATCTAGCACTATTAAGTTAATCTTATGGTTCATAACTTCTTTTGTGATAAACTCTTCTGTTTTTTGTTTCCTGACAAGATTATCCTCAGCTCTTACAAGAATCTTAAAGGTTAATTCATGTGTGGGGACCAATCCAAAGATATACAACAGCTTTCAGTATTCCCTTAAAATGGCCTCAATTTTTCAGCTATTCTCTGAAGTTAGACTTTTAAGGGGATACTTCCATTAGCCTTTTGGCTATGCTGTCCTCCATTTTATCACTAAGACATCAAGACAGTCCACTCCTTGCTGTGCTTACTGACGAATACCCGCATGTTGTTTCATAGCTTCCAAGCTGGCTGCTTCCTGATACAAGATTCTGTGAAAAAGATTGCAGATTCCTTTCTGTAGCTGCGAGCTGGACAAATCTCCCTGTATTTTACATGATGAATACTAAAGGCTTTCTGTATCTGAGAACCTTGGAGTATTTTGTCTGCTCTGTTCAATTATTAGTACAACCTTTGCTCATTCAGACTCCCAGAACTCTTCCAGCACCTACTCATCCAGAAGACACTTCATCTTTAGGAGATGTGGAGAAGAAGAATTGTAGGCTTACTTAGGTAGTTCTAGTTTTGCACAAACATGTATCTAGTTTCAATTGTAATGTATCAAAGGTATACCTATTGCTTTGCTCATATCATTTAAGTTAAAAAATCACATAACACCAGATTATAGTCCAACAGGTTTATTTGGAAGCACTAGCTTTCGGAGCGCTGCTCCTTCATCAGGTGTTTGTGAAGTATAAAATCAGAAGAGGAGAAAGTGAGGAAGATCAAAAGACATAGGATTTATAGCAAAAAGATTACAATTTTGTACAGTGATATATTGAACAAACGTGGATTGTTAAGTCTTTCATCTTTGAGAATGGGTTGCAGGTTTTGGTTCATTAATATGTAAATTCCACAACTTCTTTTAAGAAGTCTGTCTGTATCCCAATCTTGAGTCAGACTGAGGCTATTCCCGAAATGGAATTTACAAAATATTACAATTATTGACTGCCCGCACTGACTGCCTACAGATTGTGCAACTTTTGAGCAAAATAGAATGTATCTGCAAATACAAATTTACCGCATAGACTTATATGTGTGTGTGCATGCATAAGAGATAGAGAAAGAGTGGATGTGTGCATGTGAGTGTGAGAGAGTGTATGTTTGTGTGTGTGAAAGTTTGGTAAAGTGTGGGTGTGGGTGTGATGGCGTATAAGCCTGTGAGAGGTTGTGTGTGTGTGTGTGTAAAAGAGTGTTTGTGTATTTGCGCGTGTGAGAGTGTATAGTGTAGTGAGGTCACCTGTCGTGTGACATGAACCCAAGATCCCGGTTGAGGGCATCCCCAGAGGTACCGAACTTGGCTGTAAGCCTCTGCTTGGCCACTTACCTGTCCCGAAGTATGCCTTGGAGATTGGTCACTCAAAGAACCGAGGCCAAAGGTCCCTGACCATGGAAGTGTTCCCCAACTGTGAGGGAACACGTCTGTCTATTGATTGTTGTGCGGTGTCCATTCATCCATTGTCGTCATATCTACTTGGTCATGCCAATGTACCATGCCTCAGGGCATCCTTGTTTCAGCATATGAGATAGACAATGTTGGCTGAATCGCATGAATACTTGCCACGTACATGGTGGGTGGGGTGTACCCATGGTAATGGTGGTATCCATGTCATGGCGAGACCTTCCCTACGCCTCCACTTCTCACCTTTAAACAACTGCCAAACCTTTAACAGATTATTGTTTGCAGCGAATTGCCTAGCCAACATCGACCACAGTATCATTCAACCCTGTCATGTCAACCACTGCAAGGCATGCCAGAGTGTCGACACAGATACCACCAGAACCTGTGGGGTCAGCACCCACCGTATATGCAGCAGGGATTCATGTGACTCGGCCAACGTTGTCCATCTCATATGCTGCAAGCAAGGATGCCCTGAGGCATAGTACATTGGTGTGACTAAGCAGACGCTACAACAACAGATGAATGGATATCATACAACAATGAACAGACAGGGGTGTTCCCTCCCAGTCGGAGAACACTCCAGCAGTCAGGGACATTTGGCCTTGGATCTTCAGGTGACCGCCCTCCAAGGCAGACTTTAGGATAGACAACCAAACAAAGTTACCAAGCAGATGCTGATAGCCAAGTTCAGTACCCATGGGGATGGCCTTAACTGGGATCTTTGGCTCATGTCCCACCTACAGGTGACCCCACTATACTATACACCCTCACGCGCATGCAAGCACACATACAAACACACTCTTGCATACTCATATAGTCATGCAGACCCTCTCTCATATACATGCTCTCTCTCATATACACATAAACATACACCCCACATGCTCACACCTATGACCACACCCTCTCACAGGTTTATACTCCATCACACCCACATACACACTATACCAAGCTTTCACACACACAAACACATACTCTCTCAGGGCACTCATACTCACACACTCACATGCACATACTCACTCTCTGTCTCTCTCTCTCTCTCTCTCACACTCTCTCTCTCATGTACACACATACATATAAGTCCACAGAGTGAATTTGTATTTGCAGAATTATATTTGCAGATACATTATAGTTTGCTTAAAAATGAATAATCTGAAGGCAATCAATGTAGGCAGTCAATAAATGTAATATTTTGTGAATTCCACTTTGGGAATAGAACCCGTCTGACTCAAGTTTGGGATACAAACAGACTCTGACCTCATACCTTTAAAGCATTGACTAAGCTGAGATGTCACCTTTTGTGATAAAACCTTAAGATATCTCGAGAAGGTGACTTAAAAGAAGTTGCCGAATTTACATATTAATGAACCAAAACCTGCAACCCATTCTAAAAGATGAAAGACTTTAACAATCCAGGTTTGTTTAATATATCACTGTATGACACTGTAATGTTTTGCTATAAATTCTGTGTCTTATGATCTTATACTCCACAACCACCTGATGAAGGAGCAGTACTCTGAAAGCTACTGCTTCCAAAGAAACCTGTTGGACTATAACCTGGTATTGTGTAATTTTTAACTTTGTCCTCCACATCACGCAAATCATTTTAGTTAGCAGGTAGCACTGAGTTTGCAGGCTGCTTCGTTAGAAAGAATTTAACCTTTTCATGTATTTGGGGGAGAAATTTTAAACTTACCATCTCAAAAAGCTGATTGCTGCAGCAACCTTTGTCATACTTTATACATTACTTTGCTAGAACTTACAGTCGCATTTCTAATTTATTGGATCCTTTTCAAGAGATTGGTATTATGTTGGCTACCTGCCAAATCTCAATTGCCGCTTCCATTTCTAATGAATTTCACAAGATAGTGACAATGACATGACTGATTCTCCCATCCATTTCATTGCGTATCTCTGTGTGGAGTACATCTCAGTCTGGAGCCTTGTTTTCTTTTAATTTCCTCAGGTTATCAATTACTCCTTTATCTGAAATTTCTATTTTCATTCACACTTCCTCCATGGCCCAGAAAGTCAACTTCTGGGATACAAAATTGCTTCCCTGAAGAAAGAAGGAATTCTTCAAATGCATTTGCTATTGTCTGGTCACTTGATAATCATATTACCTGTAGCATCTCTGAAAACCCCCACTCCACAACGTTTTTTGTAATCTGCTTGCAGTAAATTACTTGAAATGTTTCAATTTTTTCCAATATTGCCATAAGATTCATAATCTTTATTTCATTTTGTATTTTATCTCTCATAGTTTCCATTCTAAGCTCCTCTAACTATTTTAATTCTAAACAAGGTGCCAGCGTAATTTCATGAGCCCACTCCTGTTAGCTTTAAAGCCTGCCTTTTCCAAAGCTCGATGTTTCTATCTCCTTATTCGACAGTCTAACAGCTCCCCCTGTCACTACAAACAAGTGTAGGAGATGATTATCAGAAAAAAGACAGCAAGCTTCACTTCCTTCTTACAGATTTACAAGGACAATTTTTAATCCATGTCTTTCATACTTTTAATCATTGACTCCAAACCTATATTTTACTGCATTGCTGACCTCTCTTCCCAGAGAAAACATTTGAGTTGGGACATTCTACCCATCTCCAAATTCACATTCCAATTGACCTTGTTGAAGAGAGGATATTCTGCTCAGGCACACCATTTGTTTGATACAGTAATGAAAAGTGGTAGAGTGTGTCCTAGTCAGGAAGCTGAAGCAGCTCCATGGAAACTGCTCTTGCCAAGATGTCAGCTGGCCTCAGTTTACCTATGAGGTCTTCTTTCTGAGTATATGGCTATGCTCCTCAATGAGTATCTCTGCCATCATCATTACTCGGGTTTTCAAACTCCCGATCATGACTGCCTGTCACAGCCAAATGAAATAACATTGTATAGGCAGGCGCTGAGGAAGGGGATGTGATTGTTGGAGCCAGTCTGCATCAGGATGTAGCTTATTAGCTTCAGGGCAGAGGAGATGACCTGGGTGGGTGCGGGGAAGGTGCAGTGACAGAAAGACTCATTGAGATCCTTGTAGAGGAAGGAGGACAACTTCTTCAAGGTGGGTACCCTTGGAAGAGCTTTCACAGTAAGATTATAATCAACTGGGAGAAAGTGAGGACTGCAGGTGCTGGAGATCAGAGTCAAAAAGTGTGCTCCATTTTCCTGCCCACTCCCCATTTGCCATGCTTCTCTGTTTATCTCAGCCTTAATTATATTCAGCAATGAAACATCCACAGCCATTTGATTAATGAAATCACCCTTCATTCAGGAGTCTTACTGATTTATTGAACACAAATGCTACTTATAACTGAATGAGCCCAAGCCTGAATGTGGTCCACATCTTAGAGTCATAGAGTCATGGAGATGTACAACATAGAAACAGACCCTTCGGTCCAAACCGTCTATGCCGACCAGATATCCCAACCCAATCTAGTCCCACCTGCCAGCACCCAGCCGATATCCCTCCAAACCCTTCCTATTCATTTACCCATCCAAATGCCTCTTAAATGTTGCAATTATACCAGCCTCCACCACATCCTCTGGCAGCTCATTCCATACATGTACTACACTCTGTGTGAAAAAGTTGCCCTTTAGATCTCTTTTATACCTTTCCCCTCTTACCCTAAACATATGCCCTCTCGTTCTGGACTCCCCAACCCCAGGGAAAAGATTTTGCCTATTTATCCTATCCACGCCCTTCATAATTTTGTAAACCTCTATAAGGTCACCCCTCAGCCTCCGACACTCCAGGGAAAACAGCCCCAGCCTGTTCAGCCTCTCCCTGTAGCTCAGATCCTCCAACCCTGGCAACATCCTTGTAAATCTTTCTGAACCCTTTCAAGTTTCACAACATCTTTCCGATAGGAAGGAGACCAGAATTGCACGCAATATTCCAACAGTGGCCTAACCAATGTCTTGTACAGCCACAACATGACCTCCCAACTCCTGTATTCAATACTCTGACCAATAAAGGAAAGCATACCAAACGCTTTCTTCACTATCCTATCTACCTGTGACTCCACTTTCAAGGAGCTATGAAATCTTGCTATGTTTAGACACAGATTTCAACCAGTGAAGCATCGACCTCCAATTCCTCCAGTTTTACTTGTGCTTCTTGACATCACATTCAGTCAAGTACTGTTTTGATGTCACTTCCCCTCTTGCATTTAGCTCTTTTGTCCATGTTTTGATAAAGGCTGCAAAGAGCTTTGGAATTAACTGAGTGTCAGAGAGCAGGTTATTGATAAGTGTGAAATTGGTAGTACAGTTGATGACACTTTCCTTCACTTTGCTGGTAATCAAGATGGCAATTAACCAGATTGAATTCTTCCTATTTTTAGAGTCATAGAATCATAGAAGTTTACAGCAGAGAAACAAGCCCTTCAGCCCAACTGGCCCATGCCGCCCAATTTTCACAATTAAACTATCCCATTTGCCTGCACTTCCCCTGACATATCCCTTGTCACCTATCCCATCCATGTATCTGTCTTAATGTTTCTTAAATGATGAAATTGTATTTTCTTCTATCCACTATCTTTGGCAGTTTGTTCTGGACACTCACCACCCTCTGTGTGAAAGAAATTGCCTCTCTGCACCCTTTTATATCTCTCTCCTATCACCTTAAACCTTTGCCTTCTGATTTTAGACTCCCCTACCGTGGGGGATAAGTTGTTGGCTATCTACCTTGTCTATGCCTGTCATTATTTTAAAGACCCGTATAAGGTCACCCCTCAGTCTCAGTCGTTTTTACTGCAGTGTAGGAGACCTTATAGAGGGTCTTTAAAATAATGTTCCAGCATATCCAGTCTGACCTTATAACTCACACTTTCCAGTCCAGTTTCATGGGATATACCCAGAGTCCAGGACAAGGGTGTACAGTAGGGTCCAATAATTGGAGCCTGGGGCTATTGGGGTCCTGTTTTGTTCTGGTTGGAAGTTAGATCGCTGTGCTCACATTGTGGTTTGGGGCTGCAGCTGTGACCAGGAGTATCACGAGGTCCTATGATTTCTGTCCCTGCCTCTGGACATACTGGGACAATTTTCCACATTGTTGTGTAGATACTGGTGTTACAACTGCACGGGAACAGCTTGGCTAGAGTTGCAGCTAGTTCTGGTTCACAAGTCTTCAGTCCTATTGCTCAAATGTTGTCAGAGCCCATAGGATTTGTATTATCAGGTCCTTTCAGCCATTTTCCAATATTATGTGGGGTAAATTGAATTAATCGAAGGCTGGCATTTGTGATGCGGGGATTTCGGGAGGAGGCCAGGATTACACTTCTGCCTGGAGATGCAATGCTTCAGGCTTATCTTTTTCACTGATGTCCTGGGCCTCCTTATTGTTTATGATGGGGGTATTTGTGAAGCCTTCTTAACTTCTCTCTTTACCACACAAGTCTCCATCAGTTTGTTTTAAACTCTCTGAATTCCACTTCTTCTTTTCATTTCTGATCCTTTTAACTGACTCCTCCTTCAGTTCTATTTTCTCTCATGGCCCTCCACTTCTGCTTCTCTGTCTCACTGTTCCTTCATTTGTTCATTCTCCTGTTCTTCCTTCAATAGTTTCTGGTCCTCGATTACTATTAATAAAACTCATTTTTCTCTTTGTCTTTCTCACTGCTCTTTCATATTGTTGTCTTCTTTTCCACTTTGCTCTCCTTTATTGCATAAATGTATAGCATGGAAACAAGTGAAGTTCTTAACACGGTCAAATCCAGGATGTTTAAATATTTTGAAGGAATTGCTTTCATTTTAATTTTCTGTATTGCTGAAATCATGCCTTAGAGATTAAGAGTACGGTCATTTGTTGACTCAAACTGCAGGCTGTTATTATCAAAGATAAACTTCTGTGCATGGACACTTTAATCTTAGTAGGGCCCTCAAGTTAAACTAAATACAAAGTATAGCATTACGAATTCTGATGGGTAGAGAGTTTACCCAATGGATGTTCAATGTAATGCATTATGGTTTAATACTTTTTTGTGCTTCCTTTGAGTCAAATTATTGGCATACTCATTAAATTATGTTTACAAATATATTATTTTTGCAGCTCTGCAGTGCATTACATAAGGACTTTTGGCTGTGGCTCTAAATATTATTTGCAATGTGATTAATGAAAATTTTGAAATTGGGAAGAAGCATGTGCAACATGACTAGTAAATATAAAAGTGGAAATAATTAATTTGGTAAAATGGAATTTTTTTAAAAAGTATTAAGTAATAAGAATGACAACTTTGAATCTGATTAAGTCTGTGGCCAGTAGAATTGGTAACTGTTACTCCAAACAATGTGTTGATTGCACACCGTATACATGTTATCTAATATTTCCTCGTTGAATGCCAAAAAGGTCGAAGCAAAAAGAAGAATTCAAGGGTGCAGACAAAGTTCGCATGCAAAATAACTTTAACAGAAATGCAGGGAAATGTTAGAAAGGGCAGTCAACATACCTTGCAACAATTTCTTAAAAAACATTTCTGAAGTCATTATTCAAAATAATAAGATGCAATGTACTGAAAAAAATGGACTATAAAAGTAATGAAAGATGTTGGCAAGTTTTACATTTTACTCAAATTCTCCTATATAATATTCTTTATGACAGATTAACATTTTATTGCTATTTTGCGATGGAAAACATGCTCATACACTGTAGGCTGTAAAGTAAATTTATTGCTCAAGGGGTTAAATAACCCTAAATAACTATGATATAAAAGAATGAAACATTAATTAAATACAGCAGAGTACATGTAATAACCAATATTCTCGTATAAAAGCTCCCTATAGACAAAACATTAAGAAAACAAGATGACAGAGCAGAAGGTAGAAAATAATTTTACAGATGGAAGTTATGATGAATCTCTCATATTTTCAATCAGTCAATATTTTAGTCATGAGAAAAAAAATGCACTTGAGATTCTGATAAAAAGCTCTAGGGTTTTCCAAATGATCACTCCTCACTTTCTGAGAAATTGTTGTTACTGCAAATATAGACGCAGCAGAGGTTTATCCTGAACACTGATTTGTTTATTTTGACCCTTTGCATAATCATTTCATGCACTAAAGTCAATATAATGATTCATTTATACATCTTAATGTTTTAATTCAAACAAAACATGGCAGCCGCAATTAAAAGTGAATTCCTAGCAGATCCAACAGAAATTCACATTTTTCTTTCCAAAATGATTTAATATTTTCCAGAATGAAATTTCATTTATTTTTAATAGGAATTTATCACTTTTTAATTATTATTCTACATGAGAAAAGACAATAACTTGCCCTTCTAGCTTTTGCAGGATATGAGTACATAATCTAAGCTGACACTCCAGTGCAATGCTGCACTGTTGGAGTTGCTGTTCTTCAGAAGTGCTGTGTCCTGTGTGCTTCTCCTAGTAGTCAAACTGAATGTTAAAGATCGCATTTTCAAAGAAGAACTGAGAACACCCACAAGGGTCCTGTGAAATCCACAAAAAACTATAGAATTTACAGACATATAAAGAGAAGCTTGTAAAGGAGAGGAGAATAATTGGTAATGCTGACAGAGTTAGATGAAGAGACTTGGGAGCGACTTTGAATCTAGCATAAACCTCAGCAAGGATTGGTTAAGCAAAATGATATTTTGCTTGCTGCACATTCTGTTAAATTCAGTATAATTACAGAACAATGCAAGTTTACAGTGCACAAGGAGGCCATTCAATAATTCATGTCTGTGGTGACTCTTTGCTGAAACAAACCTGATGGTATCCTTCAAGTCTATTCTGTCCCCAAATTTGCAAATGTCACTAAGCTGGGTGACAGTGTATGTTGTGAGGAGGCTGCTAAGAAGCTGCAGAGTGGGTTGGACAGGGTAGCAGAGTGGGCAAATACTTGGCAAATGCAAGACAAGGTGGTTAGATGTGAAATTATCTACTTTGATCATAAAAACAGGAAGGCAGGTTATTATCTGAATGGTGGCAGTTTATGAAAAGTTGAGGTGCAACGAGACCTAAGTGTTATGGTGGAGGTTGGCATGCAGGTGCAGCAGGTGATGAAGAAACTAATGGAATGCTGACTTTCATAGCAAGAGGATTTGAGTATTGGAGAAAGGGTGTCTTGCTGCAGTTATACAGTGCCGTGGTGAAGCCTCACCTTGGGTATTGTGTGGAGTTTTGATCTCCTAGTCTATTGAGGGAGTCCACGGTAGACAAGCAGGATTCCAGCATCTGCAGATTTTTTGTTTCTATTGAGGTATTCCAGCGAAGGTTCACCAGACTGGTTCCTGCGATGGCAGGACTGACATATGAGATCAACTGGGCTTGTATTCGCTGAAATTAGAAGAATTAGGGGGAATCTCACACAAGCTTGTGAAGTCCTAATGGGACTAGACAGGCTATATGGGGGAAGAATGTTCCCAGTGTTGGGGAAGTCCAAAAATAGGTGTCACAGTCTCAGAATTAGGGATATGCTATTCAGGACTGAGATGAGGAAGAATCTCCTCACTCGGAGAATTGTGAACCTGCAAATCTCTCCCACAGAAAGCTGTTTGGGCCAGTTCATTAGAGATATTCAAGAGGGAGCTGGACATGCCCTTGCAGCTAAAGAAAACAAGTGGCATGGGGAGAGGGTAGGAATGGGATACTGAGATTGCATGATCAGCCATGATCATACTGAATGGTGATGCAGGCTTGAAGGGCCAAATGGCTTACTCCTGTACCTATTTTCAATATTTCTATGTTTTCCTCCTACCTCCTTCTGCTTCAAGTATTTACCTATGTTTCTCTTTAAGAGTAAAATCATGTTGTGTAAGCAACATTTCAGGCTCTAACAACTCTGAATAAAGAATTGTCTTTTTTCACAAATTACCTTCTCTTTTTAATTGCAAAGTTCAATGCCCTCTTTATCACTAATTAGCCAGTCAAAGAAAACAATCCTTTCTTACTCAAACTAAAAACAATTACTCTATCTCTTAATCACTGCTTCAGTGAAAATTATACAAGGACTCTCACTCTGTGGCAATTTTGGGATGATCATCATTGCAGGGAAGAAATCTGTTAAAGTAACTTGCATTCTTATTATCATGTAATCCAATTTATTTTATCCCATGGAAATCAGTGAGGTGAAAAAGGGATAATGTATAACACATGGGAAACATGATATTTTCTGCTTACTATAAAATTACTAAGGCAGATATTGCCAACTTTATTCAATTCAGAATGGCACGACCATTTTCATGTTTGGGTGGTTGGTGGTTGCTTTTCACTGAAGTTGGTGGTTGCTTTTCACCCAACTATTATCCCCTCTCTATGGTCCCCAACTAATTAGGAAATATTGAATGATGGTGGTTATCCTATCAATGGATTTCTTAATAAAGGCACTACACTGTGGATTACAGGTGCTGAAAGTAGCCACAAGAATGAGAAGTGGGCTGTGGAAAGGCTGCAGCCAGGGTTTTCAATCTTAACAGAAGGACTTGCTCTGAGTTTTGATGAGTGCAGTGGGATGAGCTCCCCTAAGGCAAGTGAGAGATGACAACAAATCTTGATTGGAAGGGACCATAGATGTGTGTCGCCAGAGTGAGCTCTCTCAAACCTGGGGAAATGTACCAAGAGGATTAAGGATTCAGGATGTATTATACCTGTACGGTATAAAACTTTCAGGTCCCACACTCCTTTTTGCTCAGCTTTCTCCTGTACCGCATATCAAAAAATCTGCAGCTTGACCATTCCTCTCTTTCCAGGCATGTCATAACTCTGTCTGAACAGCCAACACTTACAGTCACCTTCAGTCTATTGCTCTCTTGTACTCATGCCTTACTGTCATTCTCTGTAAATGTTATACATCTCTCCTCTCCATACACACCATTAGAATTCCTCACACCTCTCTACTTTCTCTCCTTGAGAAGAAGAGAGCCCACCGAATAGTAAGAGGCAGAAATTGGAGGTGGGGAGCAGTGTTGGAATGGAGAATGCCACCCAGTGATGGGAACCTCACTGGCCATTGACAAAACACATCCATATGTTCCACTGGGAAGGATTGCTTGTTTCATGAGGCTGCAAATGTCAGCACGGAACTACCATGAGAACGTGAACCATCTGAGGCACTGGTCCTCAGACATGTCAGGAGAGTTGGTCTTCTGACTGTGGGCTTCGCTTTGGTGGTCCCACCTCCTTCAAACTGGATCTTGGCATTAATGCTGTGAAGAAACTGTGATTGAGGAAAAGCTGCCTGATGTTGGTACTGAGTCATTAGACTATGGGTTGGCCTCTGCTCTCAACCCTCAATAGAGGAGCAGGTAAAGCTGCATAAGGTTCTTCCATATATGTTGAAGGCTGGAAGTCGCCTTCCAGGTTGGCACTCACCTACCAGCAGTATGACCTAATTCTGAGTGAATTGCTTGCACCGTAATCTCACAACGACCACAGGGTGTTGCTCTTTGCTATTGATAATAAAAGCTTTCCCAGGCTGTCAGTTTCACTGGAGAAGATCTTCCTACTGCGCACTCATTTTGGTCATTTCTGTGAGCTACTGACAGGTCAGATAGCTGGTTCCATCACTGAGAAATCCAGGATTCAGGGCTAGAGCAGAACACATTTAGCTTTTTGATAACCTCAACAAGATTTTCATTACTTATTAGTCTGGAGCTAGACAACTCCCTTTAGTGCTGCCCCAAGGAAAGGTAGAAGAGGTTGGATCACTTTGGAATCTTGACACAACATCCCAGGACTTTCTCACCTTGCTTGCCCTGAAGCCTCCTCTAACAGTCTGGAAAAGTTCTGCCCCTAGTCTCTGAATTAGTATTTTTGTCTATAGGGAGCATAATTTCTTTTTCCATTCATTTATTGTCAATTTTAATCATTGAAAGATCTGATGTAGGTAATTTGCTGAGGGTGTGCTGCCTTTGAGAGTCTTGGACTATTAATCACATTTGTTGGGAAATACGATATTTGGGGATCAAAAATGTGATATTCGATACAATGCTAAGGGCAATAAAATTACACAGAGTTAGAAAAGTCATGACAAAGGTGTAGGAGAAAGAAGGACTAGTGAAAACAAGAAACTCTACAGATTTAAGGTTCTGAGAAAGAATAAGAGAAGAGTAAGAGAATAAAACTGAAAAAGAGTCATCTGCATCACTGCTCACATGCTTATTTTAAATAGCGATATCTGGAGGTAAAAGATAATAACGTGCACCATTGAACCATTGTGGACCATTTGTCTTTTCTTGGTAAGTTCCACTTTATTTTTCATTTTATTATTTAAGTCACGCAGAGTGTAAATCAATCTCTCATAGAATGATGATATCTGTTTATTACTATGTCTTTGAGGTTGATTGAATCAGTGATACAATTTTATGGGAAAGGTGCATCACAAATTTTGGGCCAACAAAGATTTTTTTTTGCTTCTTATCAACATCAAATATATGATAAAAATCCAATGTGTAATTGGCCAAATCAGATTTTGACAAGCAGCATGAAACTACTTTGAGGAGATGGAAACACTTCTCCTGCATTGCTGCAACTGTAATTTCACTGCACCTGAATCACAGTGAACATTGGAGTATTCCTAAGCTGCCTCAATGGCCAGTTGAAAATATTCCAAACTTTTCAATGTTAGTAAAGAACCAAGGTTCCCATTAATCTTTAGCCAATATTAGTATCGACTTACATTGAATATGCAGAATAGAATCAAGCCTTTTGGCCAATCTGATCTGGGCTGATGTTTATTATTCACACCAGCCTCATCACACTACTTCGTCGAAGTCTATCAGAATAACCAATGATTCCTTTTGCTACTATTGTTATAGTCAACTCCCTGTGCACAAATTGTGGCTTATAATGGAAGGAGAACAATGCAGGGCCAGTATAAATAAAAATGATGTGGACATGCCAATGTTGGGTGAGGTCACATGACACCACATTTTTGGCCAACAGGTTTATTTGAAATCACAAGCTTTCAGAGCACTGATCCTTCGTCACCCGTGACTTCTGACTAAGTAAAAATGATTGGAAATTAATCAGGTGTTGGTCAACTTGCATCTAGATTTCAAGGCTATTTCATTTTACAATTAAGTAGAAAAAATACAGGATCTTTGTTTCTTGAACATTGTTAATTTGATCCATGGACTGCAATGAATTGTCCCCTTTAGTATTGTAACATCCTATGAAAGATGCAAAAGTGCACAAATGCTGTTGAGGTAATGCACCTTTAGATATATAATCTTAAACAGAGAACTGTTTATGACACTCCTAAATCAATCTTTAATATCTTCTTTATTGAAAACAATAGTTTTATTGAAGCCATTTCCATCTTAGTGATTTGAACTAAACAGTTGCTGCTTTGATATTAACATATTATATTTCAGAAATGTTTCAATTTAATAGACTTTTTAAATGTAAAAACAGAAACCCGTATGATCCACCACCCATACTCCATGAAGCATTACAGTGATTTATAGTGTATACCACATTTATCCTCAGCATACAGATTTTTTTTCTTCTTCATGTCTTTGGATTTACTAGTGTTAAGCAAAATCTAACTGTAGTATGTCATTTTTATAGAAACTAGAAAGGAAATGGAAAAGATATCCAATTTTCTTACAGTTAAGCTGCAGTGAATCTACCTTCTCCTTTCACCCCACAGCCACAGATACAAATCTGGACCTTGGGGTTTCTTCTATTTCCAGGTTCCTTTTTCCACCAGTCATTCACTACATCCCCAACCTCCTTCACACCCAGATTCTCTCCTCACATCCTTGAGGTGCCTAGAATACTTACTGTGGGTCAAGCAGTTTTACTGTTTTAATGTGTTACATCAGTTCTGCAAAATCTCTTGGTTTTTGTACTTTATGCTTTTATTCATAAACTCATCAAAATCTCATTTTCTTTTGCACTTTACAACTACAGATTTGTTAGTAAGTTACATGCGACTTGGTGACATTCATGTTATGCATCCAACTATGCTCCTTTATATCTGGCTCCATGCAAAATCAGACAGAAACGTCCAAAAGGTTGGAACCTCACACTGAGGCAAACACCAATTCCACGTGCAAATGAGAAAATTTTAAACTACTTATGACATATTCTACTGATACATCTTAATACACAGTTTCACATCAATTTAAAAATGCAATTTTTTCAAATACATCAGAACCAATCAATTCATCCCCACTAATATACTATTTCTGGACATACAAACAGACTTTGTAAACAGAAAAAGGGCACTTTGCATTGAATGGTAAATACTTTATCATTTCAAACTGAAATAACCATACATAAAAATGCTAAGAATGGAGCATAGGAGAATAGAGGCTGAAAATCTAAATGTGAACAGGAGATGATAGAAATAATCAGCAGGCAAGGCAGCCTTTGTGGAGAGAGAAATAGACTCAACATCTCAGATCCATGATCTACACTATGTTTTTATGAAGAGACACAGACCTCTATTTCACTCCGTGGAGAGGCTGCTGGTCGCGCTCAGCACTTCCCATTTCTATTGGAGCACTAAGACCACAGTTTTCCAGTCTTTCATAAAGGGATCGGATTTCTTGTGAGCCTTTCATTCTTCTTCAGCAAGGAACAGCAACTGCAGCTGAGCTCTGGTCTGGCACAACATTAAAATGAATTTCTAAAGAAAAATAAGGTGTAAAGAAGAGAAACAATTTGCTGAACAAGAGAAAATGATTATTCATGCAATAAACCGATAAATCAAGGAAGTGTATTAATGAAAATAATTAGTGAAAGTGCTGAGCAGCAGTGCTCACTAAAAAAAAACTTGTCTGCCTTTTACCTTAAGAAGCTAAGCTCGAGGGAGGGAGACGGACAAGACCCCAAGTCCTTGTCAACAGGGAAGAGAAAGATGGGAGCTGGAGCATGACAAGGATTTAGGTTTAATCAATCTTCACTTTCTATTGTGTCTGGTCATTTTACTTTGAAATGGCCTTGGTGAATTCATCTGTAAGTGGGGCTGTGGAAGTTGATTGGCTGGGAGGTGAAGCTAATTGAATTCTAAACTTGGTTTTCCTTTTCTCATGGCCCAGTGTGTGGACAGATTTTTCAGGAGGGGGTTCAGGTGTGAGTGTGTGTTTGTCCCACTCAGTTCTGACTTCACTTTCTGTCATACTCATCCTTGATACACACATGCACGCACTTACTCAAACATACTTACTCTTGCACACATTCTTTATTGCACATTCACTCTCTTTCACACACACTCCTTTTTCTCATTCTCTTCCTTATTCACTTTCCTCCCAGACCAAGACTTTTTGTTTAACCAATTTGAAGCATCCTCTAACCCTATGGTATAAACAATTAATTATATATTGTTAGTTCATGTTGCATTACTACATGCAACTAAATGCACTGAGTCATATTTAACACCACACCAACTGTGAAAATCAGCCAAGAGTAGAAGTGATGGTACAGGTTTGAACAGAAGTTCCTTACTAAGAGATAGAAGATGGGGTTGGACCATTTTGGTCATTTCCAACTTGTGTTGCAACAAAAAACAGAAATTGCTGGATAAACTCAGCAGGTCTGAAAGGATCTGTGGAAAGAAAACATGTTTAACATTTAGAATCCAATGACCTATCTTCAGACTTGCAAAGGATCATAAGCCACCATTTCCAGTGGGATGCCGCCACAAAGCACAAACAGTCATAGAGTCATAGTGATGTACAGCACAGAAACAGGCCCTTTGGTCCAACTCATCCATGCCGAACAGATATCCCAACCTAAACTAATCTCATTTGCCAGCACTTGGCCCATATCCTTCTAAACCCGCCCTATTCATTTACCCATCCAGATACCTTTTAAATGCAGTTGATGCACTAGCCTCCACTACTTCCTCTGACAGCTCATTCCATACACGCACCACCCTTTATGTGAAAAAGTTGCCCCTTGGGTCCCTTTTATATCTCTACCCTCTCACCTTTAACCTATTCCCTCTAGTTCTGGACTCATCCCCCCAGGGAAAAGATCTTATCCTGTCCATGTTCCTCATGATTTTATAAACCTCTATAAGGTCACCCTTCAGCCTCCAACACACCAGGGAAAATAGTCCCAGCCTATTTAGTCTTTCCCTACAGCTCAAACACTCCAACCTTGGCAATATCCTTGTAAATCTTTTCTGAACCCTTTCAAATTTCACAACATCCTTTCGATAGGAAGCAGACTAGAACTGCATGCAATATTCCAAAAGTGGCTAACCAATGCCCTGTACAGCTGCAACATGACCTCTGAACTCCTGTACTCAATACTCTGACCAATAAAGGAAAGCATACCACAAGCCTTCTTCACTATCCTATCCTGCGACTCTACTTTCAAGGAACTCTGAACCTACACTCGAACATTCCCTTAGGCCACCCTGGTTCAATCCTCCTCCATATCCAACACCTCCTCACATCCACATAGCACCTTCCCACGAAATTACAGAAGGTGCAACCCTTGCCCATCTACCTCCTCATTATTCAAGATCCCAGATATATCTTTCAGGTGAAGCAATGATTTACCTGCCCTTCACTCTATCTAGTTGTTCGAGAATTTAGCCCAATTAATCAGAGATCACAAACACATAGATTGGACTGAGAGCTGACAAGGATTTATTTAACAAACAGCGATATCGCAGAAGAGACTTGACCCCACTGAAACAATCACTGACAGGCTGTTCAGAAGGAACCACAGCTTCTTCCCTGAACAGAGAATACAGTGGAGTTTTATACTCTTACAACAATGAAGTCTGAGTTATGAGACAATGGAGTGAGTTGTACAACAAAGAGAAATAAAATTCATTCATTGAAAAGATTCTGGTGTCTGGTGTCTGACAATGAGTTTCTCAATTGACTCAGGAGATTCCGATCCTTGGTTGGAGTAGGGTGTTAGTGAGTTCCATCCTGGCATCAATGTGTTTGTATTGTTGAGGGGGGCAAGCAAAGTACCTTTGGTACCTCCTTGTCTGAGTACCCTTTGTGAAGGCTTGACTCCTAGTGGGAGCAGCTGTGCCCGAAGGACATCAGGAATGGCTGGAATATTGTGGAGTGCAAGGTTCATTATCAGTTTATCTGAAGAAGAATATTATCTTGGTCTGGGGCTGGATGATTCATGTCCTGAGGTATGTGATGTCTGAAGCAGCTGGTTTGGCCAATTTGAGGCATTGTGGGTAGGCTCAATGGCAAAGTGCAGACATTTGTGTTGTCTGTTTTGTGGCAATGCTTTTTCCCCCACCAGTCTACTATATTCACTGCACACAATATGGTCTCCTTTACACTGGGAAGATGAATTACAAATTAAATGACCAATTTGCAGAATGCCTACATTCTGTCAGTAAAAATGACCCCGAGCATCCAGTTGCTTGTCACTTCAATGCACCACCATGTTCCCATGCCAATATTTCTGACTCAGGCTTGCTGCAGTGTTCCAGGGAGACTCAATGTAAGCTGATAGAATAGCACTTCTGCTGGAGACCTTCTAACCTTTAGGATTCAATATCAATTTTAATGAGTTCACAGCACAAGCACCTCCTTCCTTATCTATTACCCACCCTCATGTCCCAGATCATGTCATTTCTACTTTCAGCATAGACAACCCATTTTCACCTATTTATAGTCCTCATTATCACCTATCAAGCTTCTCCTTCCCTGACTTACTGTCAACAATCCCTTTGTATGCCTACCTTTTTCTCTTTGCCTTTCTGCATCCATCTTCACTCACCCCTCCACTCCGCCATCATCAGCATAAATACCACATTTTCCAAGCTGCTAGCAGTCCTGAAGACAGAACTCAAAATGTTCACTCTCTTTTTCTCTCTCTACAGATGTTTTCAGACTTGATGAGTTTCTTCTGCAATTTGTGCTTTTGTTTGTTTCAGACCTCCAACATCACCAACGTTTCAGTGTTCAACTCAAAATAATGTAGTCTTACATCATTCACAGCTATTTCAACCCGAGGAAATGCCATACTAGTGAACTGAGAGACCGTAGGAGTGCAGGAATGCAATTGAAAATGAAAGAGCATTCAGGTCATTCCCCAGTGAGAAACCAATAATCTATCTGAGTGTGTAGTTATTCAATTGTGCTCTTGTGACTACTCTGAGAGGATACATAACCCTTCAACCAAATTCGCAAAGAACACAAATCACTATGAGTTAAAATACGAAGTAGTAGGACAATACTGGGCCTATTCTGCCATACAATTCAAATATGGTTGATATTAATCCCTGCTCCACCTATTGCTTTGCTTCTATTATCCTTACAAAAATTATACAAAATTGGCTGCACAAAGACCTACCAATTGCAGTTTTAAAAGTCTCAGTTGACTTCACCTCAACAATTTTTCGGGGAAGAGGTTTCCATTAACCTTTTGCTTGGGTTTTAAAAGTCTGCATACCTTTGAGAAAAAAGAAGCGTAGAGTGAAGTCAGGAGTTCTACTGTTCGAAGGTTCAGGAAATAACTTAGAGTTGGAGCCTCAGCAAAGGTTTGATGTTAACACAGCTGTGATGCAACGAGAAAGGGCACGAGCAAACAGTACAACTGTTGTAGCTTATGAAGAAAGGGAGAAGCATAAATCCCCAATACTATTTGCAAATGAAGTTAGTCCAATGTTAACAATTGTGAAGCTTCATGTGGCCATTAGTGCAAGTCTGGATTAGTGGTGCTGGAAGAGCACAACAGTTCAGGCAGCATCCAAGGAGCTTCGAAATCGACGGCAAAAGCCCTTCATAGCGTCGATTTCGAAGCTACTTGGATGCTGCCTGAACTGCTGTGCTCTTCCAGCACCACTAATCCAGAATCTGGTTTCCAGCATCTGCAGTCATTGTTTTTACCACTAGTGCAAGTCTCACATGCAGCTAATGGCTTTTGGAAAATCTTTCTGTGATGTACGAGGTGTGTGATAAACCCCAATAACAAGACAAGCTTCTTTGTCTCTCTAATCATCAACAAATCTAGTGAGGTGTCAGTCATAAACTTATATAAAAGTTGTCGGTTTTGTATTCTTTACTTCTATAACTGTGTCCTTCACTCTTAGTGGCTGCAATAAGCATTTGATCATTGCCGTGATAGTCCATTTTTGGGAGGGGTTGGGGAGGAGTTGCTGCTGTAACCCTTATTAAATGACTGCTATTTAATTTGATTTCCCTACTCACTGAAATGTGACTACATTATTTTGTGGCCTTTGAAAAGGAAGTATTTGCCATGTTTTGTATTACGACAGGGACATTCTATGCATAGAAAATGAATGACAAGGAGCAGCTGTGTATGCGTATATCAGACCTATTAAAAAAAAGTCATAGATACCAGAGGACAATTCATTGCATTTTTATTATTTCCTCTAAATCTCCAGGGCTCAGTAGACATTTGATTGGATCCAAATCAAACATTAGAATCATATGCAGTCTGCTAATTAATTATCTTTATAACAGGGATAAGTCAATGATGAAAACTAATCTTTTTAAGTAATGCAATCTTTTAATTTTCACCAGCCTATATATATCTTCTGTGCCATTATTACAGATTTAAACAATTTTGCTGCTTCTGTGATATTAAACTCGATTTATCACAAATTCTGTGAATCAAGAAGGTAGCCTTGACTTTCAGTTCATTTAGGTAACAACAATGACTGCAGATGCTGGAAACCAGATTCTGGATTAGTGGTGCTGGAAGAGCACAGCAGTTCAGGCAGCATCCAAGGAGCAGCAAAATCGACGTTTCGGGCAAAAGCCCTTCAATGTCGATTTTGAAGCTCCTTGGATGCTGCCTGAACTGCTGTGCTCCTCTAGCACCACTAATCCAGAATTTCGGTTCATTTATTTTAATACACACCTATTATCAAGGCTACGCAGTGATATAACTCAATAACTGCCTATAGTTCTTTGTCTATATCGAAATAGATCTTAAGTAGTTGGAATTCTAATTTCTCGACATCTTTTGAAGAATACAAGTTCACTGTTGGTACAGGTATTCCCATGATATTCAGTTAATATTTATTGGTGTACTCAGTGTTAAAGGTTTTCTTCCTCTTCTTGCATTGTCTGCCCAAATAAAGACCTAATCCTCAGGCCACCACCTCCACCCCAAAATGACAATGAAGCAGGATTGAATAAAAGAAATACTATGCCTTTCCATAAGAACCCCACCAACATACACTTCTTATACCATCTGCAAAATTATAGTGTTGGCTCCCTATGTCCATTTCTTAGTTGCAAATATTGTTCTTAACATTGCAACGTGTAAAAAAACACTGACCATTTGGGAAAGCTGCTACAAGCTGCCTTGCCATCTGTATCTTCCTGTTAGTATTTTGTTTACCCTTACCCCAATATTCCTATTCATAGCATGATCGTACATCTTCTTAATGATGCGGCACTTTATCAAATGCTTTTTGAAAATCCATATCTGCTAGTTTTAATGTCGACTTCATTTTTCAGTACCAGCTTTTTGTTTCAGCAGCAGGAAGAGCAGGATCGATGATCAAGGTCTGACGGGAAGGTGAATTACTGATTTAAAAGCTTACCTTATGAATAGGCGAATGGCATGCTGAGCCTGACTGCTGAGTAAGTGAAGTAATGTATTTGGGCGGTTGCATTACCTGAAACACTAATGAGGTAGTGTCTCCCACCCATCCTCCTCCTTTCACCAAAACAAACGGTCCTGTGCACCAGATTGGTAAAGTAACTAGCTTTTTTTAATTGTTTATTTTTCTACGGTCTCTTTAGGAATTTAGAACAGTGGGAATGGCAGTTAGAGCAGGTGAATGTTCCTCTTGCAGAATGTGGGAGGTAAGGGTCCCCTCTCATGTCCCTGGTGTTTTCCTCTGCTGGAAGTGGGCGGCACGGTGGCACAGTGGTTAGCACTGCTGCCTCACAGCGCCAGAGACCCGGGTTCAATTCCCGCCTCAGGCGACTGACTGTGTGGAGTTTGCACGTTCTCCCCGTGTCTGCGTGGGTTTCCTCCGGGTGCTCCGGTTTCCTCCCACAGTCACAAAGATGTGCAGGGTCAGGTGAATTGGCCATACTAAATTGCCCATAGTGTTAGATAAGGGGTAAATGTAGGGGTATGGGTGGGTTTCGCTTCGGCGGGTCGGTGTGGACTTGTTGGGCCGAAGGGCCTGTTTCCACACTGTAATCTAATCTAATCTAAAAAAAAAAGTGTACCCAACTCCAGCTCCTCGAAAACCGCATTAGGGAACTGGAGCTGGAGCTGGATGAAGTTTGGATCATTCGGGAGTCAAGGGGGTTATTGAGAGGAGTTACAGGGAGGTAGTCACACCACAAGTACAATAAAAAGGCAGATGGGTTACAGTCAGGGGGCAGAAATGGAACTGGCAGGCAGTGCAGGAAACCCCTGTGGCCGTTCCCCTCAATAGCAAGTTTACCGTTTTGGATCCTGTTGCGGGAAACAACTTTGCAGGAGTAAGCCATGGGGTACAGGTCTCTGGCACAGCGCCTGTCCCTGTTGCTCAGAAAGGAAGGGGGAAGAGGAGCAGAGCATTAGTCATTGGGACTCCATAGTTAGGGGGACAGATAGGAGGTACTGTGGGAATGAGAGACACTCAAGGTTGGTATGTTGCCTCCCAGGTGCCAGGGCTCATGATGTCTCGGATCGTGTTTTAAGGATCCTTGAGAGGGAGGGGGAATAGACTCATGTCATGGTCCACATAGACACTAACACCATAGGTAGGAAAAGAAATGGAAATTCAAGGCAGAAATTCAGGGAGCTAGAGTAGAAGTTTAGTGCTAGAACAAGCAGCGTTGTTAACTTTGGTTTGCTGCCCATGCCATGTGCTAACAAGCAAGGAATAGGGATGATGCAGGAAGGAGGGTTTCAGATACCTGGATATAATTTGGGCTTATTCTGGGGTTGGTGGGACTTCGACAAACAGGATAGTCTATACCTGAACTGGGAGGTACCAATATCCTGGAGGGTAAATTTGCTAATGCCCTTCTGGAGGATTTAAACTAATTCAGCAGGGGAATGGGAACGTCGTTCCAGTATCCAGGAGGTTGACAGAAGTGAGGTCGGAAATGACGTTTCAAAGTTGTAAGAGTTCACCAGCAAGCAGGAAGGTGGTTTAAAGTGTATCTACTTCACCGCTAGGAGCATCCGGAATAAGGTGGGTGAACTTGCAGCATGGGTTGGTACCTGGAACTTTGATGTTGTTGCCATTTCAGAGACATGGATAGAGCCGGGTCAGGAATAGTTGTTGCAGGTTCTGGGATTTAGATGTTTCCGCAAGAACAGAGAAGATGTTACAAGAGGAGGAAGTGTGGCAAGGTCAGTATTACAGTGGCAGAAAGGACATTTGAGGACTCGTCTACTGAGGTAGTATGAGCTGAAAGGAGAGGTCACCCTGTTGGGCGTTTTCTACAGGCCTCCAAATAGTTCCAGAGATGTAGAGGAAAGGATAGCAAAGATGATTCTCGATAGGAGCGAGAGTAACAGGGTAGTTGTTATGGGGGACTTTAACTTTCCAAATATTGACTGGAAATACTATAGTTCGAGTACTTTAGTTGGGTCAGTTTTAGTCTAATGTGTGCAGGAGGGTTTCCTGACACAGAATGTAGACAGGCCAACAGGGGGCAAGGCCACATTGGATTTGGTACTGAGGAATGAACCAAGCCAGGTATAAGATTTGGAGGTAGGTGAGCACTTTGGAGATAGTGACATTATGTTTATTTAACGATGAAAAGTGATAGGTATATACCACAGGGCAAGAGTTATTGCCAGGGGAAAGGCAATTATGATGGGATTAGGCAAGATCTAGGATCCATAGGATGGGGAGGGAAATTGCAGGGGATGGGCATAATTCAAATATGGAGCTTATTCAAGGAACAGCTATTGCGTGTCCTTGATAAGTATATATCTCACAGGCGATCGAGAAGGAGATCGAGTGAGGGAGCTGCAGTTTACTAAAGAAGCTGAATCTCTTGTCAAGAGGTTTATGTTAGTATGAAACATGAAGGCTCAGTTAGGGTGCTTGAGAGATACAGGTTAGCCACGAAAGACCTAAAGAGAGAGCTAGTGGGCAGCACGGTGGCACAGTGGTTAGCACGAAGGGCCTGTTTCCACACTGTAAGTAATCTAATCTAATCTAAAAAAAAAAGAGCCAGGAGGGGATATGAGAAGTCATTGGCAGGAAAATAGGTATATTAGGAATAAACGAATGACTTGAGTAAGATTAGGAGCAATCAAGGATAGAAGTGGGAAGTTGAGTGTGGTGTCTGAGGAGAGAGGGGAAGCATTAAATGAATATTTTTCCATCAGTATTCACACTGGAAAAAGACAATGTTGTCAAGGAGAATACTGCGATACAGGCTACTAGACTAGACAGGATTGAGGTTCACAAGGAGGAGGTGTTAGCAATTCTGGAAAGTATGAAAATGGATAGATCTGCTGGGCCGGATGGGATTTATCCTAGGATTCTCAGGGAAGCCAGGGAGAAGATTGCAGAGCCTTTGGCTTTGATCTTTATGTCATCATTGTCTACAGGAATAGTGCCAGAAGACTGGAGGATAGCAAATGTTGTCCCCTTATTCAAGAAGGGGAGTTGAGACAGTCCTGATAATTATAGACCAGTGAGCCTGACTTTGGTTGTGGATAGAGTGCTGGAAAAGGTTATGAGATAGGATTTCTAATAATCTAGAAAGGAATACATTGATTAGGGACAGTCAACACAGTTTTGCGAAGGGTAGGTTGTGCCTCACAAGCTTTACTGAGCTCTTTGAGAAGGTGACCAAACAGGTGAATGAGGGTAAAGTGGTTGATGTGGTGCATATGGATTTCAGTATGGTGTTTGATAAGGTTCCCCACAGTAGGCTATCACACAAAATATGGAGAAATGGGATTGAGGGTGATTTAGAACATAGAACATAGAAAAATACAGCGCAGTACAGGCCCTTTGGCCCTCGATGTTGCGCCGCTCCAAGCCCACCTAACCTACACTAGCCCACTATCCTCCATATGCCTATCCAATGCCCATTTAAATGCCCATAAAGAGGGAGAGTCCACCACTGCTACTGGCAGGGCATTCCATGAACTCACGACTTGCTGAGTAAAGAATCTACCCCTAACATCTGTCCTATACCTACCACCCCTTAATTTAAAGCTATGCCCCCTCCTAATAGCTGACTCCATACGTGGAAAAAGGTTCACACTGTCGACCCTATCTAAACCCCTAATCATCTTGTACACCTCTATCAAGTCACCCCTAAACCTTCTTTTCTCCAATGAAAACAGCCCCAAGTGCCTCAGCCTTTCCTCATACGATCTTCCTACCATACCAGGCAACATCCTGGTAAACCTCCTCTGCACCCGTTCCAGTGCCTCCACATCCTTCCTATAATATGGCAACCAAAATTGCACACAATACTCCAGATGCGGCCGCACCAGAGTCTTATACAACCGCAACATGACCTCAGGAGTCCGGAACTCAATTCCTCTACCAATAAAAGCCAGTACGCCATATGCCTTCTTCACAGCACTATTTACCTGGGTGGCAATTTTCAGAGAAAAATTTAATGGTTTGGATCAGAAATTGGCTAGCTGAAAGAAGACAGAGGGTGGTGGTTGATGGTAAATGTTCATCCTGGAGTTCAGTCACTAGTGGTTTACCTCAAGGATCTGTTTTGGGCCACTGCTGTTTGTCATTTTTATAAATGACTGAGATAAGGGCATAGAAAGATGGGTTAGTATCTTTATGGATGACACTAAGGTCATTGGTGTTGTGGATAGTGCTGAAGGATGTTTCAGGTTACAGAAGGACATAGATAAACTCAAGATTAGAATGGTACAAGAAAATTGATGTTTCAGGCAAAAGTCCTTCATCAGGAAACTGATAAGCTACAGGGCTGGGCTGAGAGGTGGTAAGTGGAGTTTAATGTGGAAAAGTGTGAGGTGATTCACTTTGGAACGAGTAACAGGAATAAACAGTACAGGGCTAATCATAAGATTCTTAGTAGTGTAGTTGAGCAGAGAGATTTTGGTACACAGATTCCTGAAGGTTGTCACCCGGGTTGATAAGAAGGTATACGGTGTGTTAGTTTTTATTGGTAGAGGGATTGAGTTTTGAAGCTACAAGGTAATGCTGAAACTGTGCAAAGGTCTGGTGTGGCCACACTTGGACCATTGAATGCAGTTCTGGTTATTGTATTGGAGGAAGGTTGTGGAAGCTTTAGAAAGGGTGAAGAGGAGATTTATTAGGATGTTGCCTGGTATGGAAGGAAGGTCTTATGAGGAAAAGCTGAGGGACTTGAGGATGTTTTCGTTGAGAGGTAACTTAATTGAGACATATAAGGTAATCAGAGGGTTAGATAGGGTGGACAGTGAGAGCTTTTTTCTCGAATGGTGAAGAGTAGTATGAGAGGACATAGCTATAAATTGAGGGGTGATAGATATAGGACAGATGTCAGAGGTAGTTTCTTTACTCAGAGAGTAGTAGGGGCATGGAAGGATCTGTCTGCAACAGTAGTGGACTCGCCAACATTTAAATGGTCATTGGATAAGCATATGGATGAAAATGGAATAGTATAGGATAGATAGGTTTCAGATTGGTTCCACAGGTCGGTGCAACATCAAGGACTGAAGGGCCTGTACTGTGCTGTAATGTTTTATGTTCTATGTTCCATGTTCTAGGTCCAACATTGCTTTCCTCTTTGTTGAACTGAACTCACATGTATCTGGAAAATCCTCTTTGCCACACATTAGAAATTCTATTTGCATATCCTTAGCACCATAGGATCATAGAAGAGGTATTGCACAGAAGAGGTCCTTTGGCCCATCAAATCTGCATCGATGTATATACACTAATTACACTTTCCAGCACTTGGCGCATAACTTTGAATATTATGTCATTTCAAGTGTTCATCCACATACTTCCTAAACATTGTGAGGTTTCCCATCTCTACTGTCCTCCTCCATGCTGTGAATTCCAGATTCCCATCATGTTCTCGGTGAAAGAGGTTCACCTCAAATTCCCTTTGCCCATTGCTTTAACATTAAATCCCTTTGATATTAACCTTTCAACTAAAGGAAACAGCTGATTCCAATCCACCCTGTCCATTGCCTTCATAATCTTATACAACTCAATCAGGTTCCCTCTCAGCCTTCTCTGCTCTAAAGAAAGCAATCTCAGTCTATCCAGCTATTCTGCTCAGCTCTGCTCTAACCCAGGTAACACCCTGGTGCATCTCATCTGCTCCATCTGCAGTGCAATCAAACTACATTTCTATTAGTGTACATGAGATAATGATGAACTTATTTTTGTCGCATTTTCTGAGAACTTTGGTTAACCCTCTGCTTTCTGCTATTTTCACTTCTTTAGAAACCAGCTCATAATATACTAGCTCCCCTGTATTTTTCAGCAGAAAGAGGTCAGTCCTTGAACTATCCAATAGCACTTTCTATTTAGAAACATAATATGCTTAAAATTGCTACGCTCCTTGTCTTTTACTTCCCAATCGTTTTCACAATGGTACTGGGTTCTTCAGTTTGAGAATTAGCTGGACCGACAAGCAAGTATGTGCAGTTCAGTTACCATACCGGCTTTGACACAGTAATATAAGAAACTACCTAAATATGTCTCAACCACAAAAAGCAGCTCAAATCCAATTCTCCATTGATTTAAATCATACGTAACACAAAGGAAGATGGTTGTAGCTGTTGGACGTCAATTATCTCAATTCGAGTTCATCAATGGAGAAGTTCCTCTGTGTAATATTTGAGGTCCAATAGGTTTCATTTATGACTTCTTACAATCATTTAGTGAGAAGGCAAAAATCCACTGATAATTGCACAATGTTCAACATCATTTAGTAAGTTAATACTGAAGGCATCTGTATCCAGGCTTGAGCTGATAAGTGACAAGTAACACATGCTGAACACATGCAGATATTAGGGACATTTAAGCAACTGCTGGGCAAGCACATGGGTGATAGTAAATTGAGGGGTGCGTAGGTTAGGTTGATCTTAGATTAAGATAAATGCTTGGTGCAACATCACAGGCCAAAGGGCCTATACTGTGATGTACTGCTCTATTTTCTATGTTCAAACACAAATATCAAGCAACAGCCATTTTCAGCAAGAGTGAATCAAACTATCTCCCCAGGACATGTAATGACATTACTATTACTTAATAAACCACTGTTATCACGCATGGTGCTTACCATTTAACAGAAAGTGAGCTGGGCCAGCAATAAAAAAAATTGTGGCCGCAAAAGCAAGTCAGACACAAAGACATCGGAGATAAGTAACTTTCCACCTAACTTCCTGAAGCTTGTCCACAAGGCACATTTACAAGGGAGGATTGTGATGGAATCCTCCCTACTTGTATGGATGAGAGCAACTTCCACAATACTCAAGAAGCATGATACAGCCCTTGTGATTGATTGAACCATTCAATCAGTGCAGAGGGAAGAGGGGGCCCTGTGGGGAGTGGAGAGGGAGCCCAGTGCAGAGGGGAGAGGGAGGCCAATGCGGAAGGAGACGGAGCCTAGTGTGGAGGGGAGAGGGAGCAGTTCAGAGGGGAGAAGTAGCCCAGTGTGGAGGGGAGAGGGAACCCAGAGCAGAGGGGAGATGGAGCCCAGTGTGGAGGGGATAGGGAGCCTAGTGCAGAGGGGGGAGTGTACACAGTGTGGAGGGGAAAGGGAGCACAGTGCGGAGGGGAGAGTGAAACCAGTGCAGAAGGGAGAGTGTACCCAGTGTTGAGGAGAGAGGGAGCCCAGTGCGGAAGGGAGAGGAAGCCCTTTGCGGAGGGAGAAGTGTACCCAGAGCGGAGTGGAGACGGAGCCCAGTGTGGAGGGGTGAGGGAGCCTAGTGTGGAGGGGAGAGGGAGCCCAGTGCAGAGGGGAGAGTGTACCCAGTGTGGAGGGGAGAGGGAGCCCAATGCGGAGTGGAGAGGAAGCCCAGTGCGAGGGGAGAGGGAGCCCAGTGCAGAGGGGAGAGTGTACCCAGTGTGGAGGGGAGAGGGAGCCCAATGCAGAGGCAAGAGGGAGCCCAGTGCGGAGGTGAGAGGGAGCTCAGTGCAGAGGGGAGAGGGAGCCCTGTGTGGAGGGGAGAGGGAGCCCAGTACTGGAGGGAGAGGGAGACCAGTGCAGAGGGGTGAGGGAGCTTAGTGCAGAGGGAAGAGTGATCCCAGTGTGGAGGGGAGAGTGAGCCAGTGTGGAGGGGAGAAGGAGCATAGTGCGGAGGGTAGAACGAGCCCAGTGCGGAGGGGAGAGCGAGCCCAGTGTGGAGGGGAGAGGGAGCCCAGTGCGGAGGGGAGAGGGAGCCCAGTGCGGAGGGAAGAGCGAGCCCAGTGTGGAGGGGAGAGGGAGCCCAGTGTGGAGGAGAGAGGGAGCCCAGTGTGGAGGAAAGAGGGAGCTTAGTACAGAGGGAAGAGGGAGCCCAGTGCTGAGGGAAGAGGGAGCCCAGTGTGGAGGGGAGAGGGAGCCCACTGTGGAGTGGAGAGGGAGCTTAGTGCAGAGGGGAGAGGGAGCCCAGTGCAGAGCAGAGAGGAAGCTTAGTGCAGAGGGGAAAGTGCCCAGTGCAGAGAGAAAAGTGAGCCCAGTACAGAGGCAAGCATGCCCAGTGCAAGAGGGGACAGTGAGCCGAGTGTGGGGTATAGTCATCCCTGCACCACACAGAGTGAGTCCAGTGAGGGGAGAATGTGCTTTGAGGTGTCATGAGTGAGGTAGTCTGAGCAGCAAAAAGTGGAGCCTGAGAATCAGCAAATTTTACATTTAATGGGTCTAGTGAGATGGTGATGGTTCTGAGCTGGATCAGAACTCATACATAGCTGGGCATCTCTTTAAGCTATTTCTTTCCATTTTCTCTTATTCTTAAGCTCTTGCAATGGCACTGGATTAAGATGACAAATGAAAACTTTTCACTATATTTCACTGTAAAAATACACATGACAATGTATCATCCATTCATTCTTTCAACTTGCGTACAAGTTTATGTAATTTAAAAGTGAGGGTCCCCAAATCCTACATGCTGCAATTTTCTGTACTTTTTCTCCATTGCAGTGATATTCAAAGTGACAAACCTCACATTTTCCCACATTATATTCCATCTGTTATATTTTTTACACACCCACTTAATGCCTCCCTCACTTAGCCTCTCTAAATCCCTCTATGGACATTTTGTATCATTCTTGCTTGTCTTAACACCTATCCTTGTGTCATCTGTGAATTTAATTAACTATATTCACTTAAATCATCCAAGTCTTTAATGTACATTATCAATAATTGTGCCCAGACACTAATCTCTGTGCATTCCATTAGTTGCAAGTTGTCACCGTGGAAGTACTCTCCTTACCCCAACTCTCTGTCTCTTCACTCTCACTGACTCTATTAGTTCCAAACTTCTATCCATGTTAATATACTATCCTTTGCACTATGAATTCTTATCAAGTAGCCTTCAGTATAGTACCACATCAAATGTTTTTTGGAAATCTAATGGTTCCCCTTTACTAGTTCTCCTTCTTACTTTTTCAAAGAAATTTGTTTGGCATGATTCCTGAAACCACGCTGACTCTGCTTGTTTATGTTAAGTATTTTTCAAGGGTCTGCCACTACATCCTTTATTATAGACTAATATTTTCCCAATGGTAGATGTTAACCTAACCAGCCTGTAGTTAGCTTTTCTTTTTTTGTTGTCTTCCTTGCTTTGTTAAATAAGGCACTGGCACTGTCCGATTCACTGGAACTTTTTCAGCATCTTCAAACACTTGGAAGATTACAGCAGTGCACACATTACCTCTGTAGCTACTTCCTCTAATATTCCATGATAAAATTCAGCATATGCAGGGACTTATCAGCTTTCACCCCTATTCCAGCAATAATACCGAAGATGTGTGATGCATTTGTAGCCAAGCCATTCCAGTACAGCTGACCCAACAACGTGGAAAATTTCAAGGATATGTCCTGTACACAATTAACAAGACAAAGGCAACCCAGTGGATTACAGACCCATCAATTTACTCCCAATCAACAATAAAGTGATGGAAGGTGCCTTCATCAATGCTATCCAGAAGAACATGCATACCAATGACCTGCTCAGTGATGCCCAATTTGGGTTTCACCAGGGTCATTCAGCTCTTGACCTCATTATAGCCCTGAGTTAAAGATGGACAAAAGTGCTGAATTCCAGAGGTGAGGTGACAGTGATTGCCCTTAACATCAAAGTCAAATTTTACTTAGTGTGGCATCAAGAGCTCCAGCAACACTAACGTCAGTGGGAACTGGGGAGAAACCGTCTGCTGAGCGCTACATGTCTAACAGCTGAATGACTAATATGTAGAATTTTAATACAAACATTTATCTCATTTCATTTCCTCATAGGATTTCAACATCACTGGCAAGACCAACAATTATTCAATTTCCCTAAATTTTCTAAATCCTTGAATGCCCATAACTAGGGTGTGGAGTCACATGTATGCCAGACCAATTATATGTCATATTTTGTTGTCTAAAGGATGATAATGAACAACTTTATTTGCAAGAAACACAACAATCAACAGCAATCAAGAGGTTTCCATCAGGCTAGCTTTTTATTGAATTACATTTTACTGTCTGTCAGCATCAGGAATGGTCCAGTGGCATTACCACCACCATTACCTCTCAATACTGTCTCATGCTGACTGGGATACTAAAATAGCCAAAAGTTAAAATGATTTGGAGATGCCGGTCTTGGACTGGGGTGTACAAAGTTAAAAATCATACAATACCAGGTTATAGTCCAACAGGTTTAATTGGAAGCACACTAGCTTTCGGAGCGACGCTCCTTCATCAGGTGGTAGTGGAGGATTCAATCCTAAGACACAGAATTTATAACAAAAATTTACAGTGCGATGTAACTGAAATTATACATTGAAAAATACCTTAATTGTCTGTTGAGTCTTTCATCTGTTTGAATACCATGATAGTTTCACTTCTTTCATGTGTAAATCACAAAATCTTTTTTTAAAAGTTGCATTCTCAGGTTATAGAACATAGAACATAGAACATAGAACAATACAGCACAGAACAGGCCCTTCGGCCCACGATGTTGTGCCGAACATTTGTCCTAGCTTAAGCACCCATCCATGTACCTATCCAATTGCCACTTAAAGGTCACCAAAGATTCTGACTCCACCACTCCCACAGGCAGCGCATTCCATGAACTCACGACTCGCTGAGTAAAGAACCTACCCCTAACATCTGTCCTATACCTACCCCCCCCTTAATTTAAAGCTATGCCCCCTCGTAATAGCTGACTCCTTATGTGGAAAAAGA
>NC_057710.1:47475721-47495997 GCF_004010195.1 Chiloscyllium plagiosum | reverse complement strand
TTGTACAGGTCCCACTTTCCCCAGAATGCAGTCCAATTGTCCAAATACCCGAAGCCCTCCCTCCTATACCATCCTTGCAGCTACGTGTTCAACTGCACTCTCTCCCTATTCCTTGCCTCACTGTCATGTGGCACCGGCAACAACCCAGAGATGACGATTCTGTCTGTCCTAGCTTTTAGCTTCCAGCCTAGCTCCCTGAGCTCTTGAATGACCTCCCCACCTCTCTTCCTACCTATGTCGTTGGTGCCAACGTGCACCACGACTTCTGGCTGCACACCCTCCCCCTTAAGGATTCTGAAGACACGGTCCGAGACGTCTCGGACCCTGGCACCCGGGAGGCAACAAACCATCCGAGAGTCTCGCCCATGCCCACAGAATCGCCTGTCCGTCCCTGTAACTAGAGAGTCTCCTATGACTAGCGCTCTCCTCCTCTCCCCCTTTCCCTTCTGAGTCTCACGCCACAGACCCGGTCAGTGCAGCTTACCCCTGCTAGGCTGTCCCCCCCACCAGTATCCAAAGCGGTATACCTATTGTTTAGAGGAATGACTACAGGAGATCCCTGCACTGCCTGCTTCCTCCCCTTCCCACCTCTAACTGTTACCCAGCTACCTCTGTTCTCTGGCGTAACTATGTCCCTGTAGCTTCTATCTATCACCTTCTCAGCCTCTCGAATAATCCTCAGTTATCATAGAGTCATCAAGATGCACAGCATGGAAACAGACCCTTCCATATCGACCAGAAGGTATGGAAATGATCTAACATTAACCTAAGGTCACCAAAGATAAATTTTAACAATGAAAAACAAACAAATTATAATAAAGTGAGCAATTACCCATTACACACCAGTTCAGTCACTCCAAAGCAGTGACATCACTTTTGAAATTTTGTCTCAGATTTTTAAATTCCACCTGGTCTCTGAATTTGACTTACTGCTTTGTTGACTCTCTTCACTGTTACTATCTTCACTCTTGTTGACTCTCTTCGCTATCTTTATATCCGTACTTTCATTGACCCAGTTCACTCTCACTGACTGTCTTCACACTCAGTTATGATCTTCACTCTCACTTCCCTCTCTTCACTGTCATTGATAAACTTCACTCTGACTTCCCTTCTCTTTATGCTCACTGATTATCCTTACTTTCATTTCCCCTTTCTTCACTGTCACTGACTCTCTTCACTCTTACTGACATTCTTTCCTCTCACTCACTATCTTTATTCTTACTAATCCTCTTACTGATCTTCTATTCTCATTGACACTATCTGTTATTACTGACCATCTTAGCACTCAATGGTCCTCTTTATTCTAACTGACACTCACTGCCCTAATTATTTCACTTTCACTGACTGTTCATGATCACTCTATCTTAAGTCTCACTAACTGTCACCAGTTCTTCCATATTTTTCTATTGCCCTCTCATACTGATTTTTCTCATGTTCATCTCCACATTCTATTATTTTCACTATTCTTCTTTAGCTCTTGCTTTTCCAACAATGTGAGCCATGGTACACGTTGGCTTCTTTCCACTTCCCCCTCCTCTTTCTGGAAGCCCTTCTTCTCCAGATCCTATTGGATTACGTCCATCTATCTCCTTCTTGGTATTCCTTTCTGCCTCTTTCCTGGTACAGCCCACTCCAATGTCCTTCACATAACACAATCTTCCAACCTTTCTTGGCAGTACCTGTACCATCCCAATCTATTGTCCTGAGCACTCTTGAATGCATCACTCTCCCTGAAATTTTCTTAAAAGCTATCATTCCAAGTCTGATCTCTTCTCACGATGTGGTAGATCCACCTCATCAACTTCACCTTTGCCCATCAATGCTGTCTTTTGTTTCCTACAGAGAGAATGAAACTCCACCTTGGCTGGATCTTTAATCTTCCCATGCCAATCTTAACTCTGGAAAACAAACAGAATGCTTGGCACCATGATGGGCATCCAATCATAAATTATTGCCACGTATCAAGAATAATGGGCTCTTTGCAGAACCTGAACTTTGCCAGAGTGTATAGTACTAATGCTCCAGGAAAAATTGGTAAGGCCGTACACCACAAGGTCTGCAGGCAAAGGTTACATTTTACTGACATGTTGGAACAACAGAGTTTCAGAAGGTATTTGTAGCCAGCCAGACTAAAATTTGATACAAATTGGACTTGATGAGGCTTTGTCAGCATCTGTCGAAGTCATAATATTTTTCACCTTGGTTTTATTTTCAAAATTTCATAGTAGGCACCACTAAAACGCATAGCTTGTTATGTCGATTAAAGTGATGACACCAGTCAGACTGAGTGGGTGTTTGGGTTTGTGGTTTCATTGCTTTCCCACAGGGCACCATGAGGTGATTCAGACAGTCCCAGATCACGAGAAGTGTTCATCGGTCATAAGGACTTCCACTTTATCAATAGGCATGTGATGTGCAAACTTAAAAATATCTTTAAAGAAGTTTGCACAAGGCTCATGGAAGCTGCCCTCATGCTTTCAGCCTGTAGTATTCCACCTGCTTGGATCTCTTTCCATCTATAAGCAATATTACAAGGTGGCTGCTCAAAGTCAAAGGATTCCCACTCAAAGTCGTAATACTTAAATCTCTCAGAAACACAGGGATTGAGGACCAGGAGTGATACAATATGTGAGATGGCAGAGTCAAATGTGCAATTGGACAAGCCAGCAGCATTCAAAATTTACACTTCTCTCTGCAGCTTTGAGGATTAGATTCGCAGGAGGAGCTAACAGCAGAGCACAGAGACTCTTCAAATTATTCAAAGGAGGATCAGGAAAGAGCTGTCGATGTGGAAGGATGAGAAGGCAGAAGCTCATGCAGACAGCACACCACCAACAACCTCCTGGATTGTCCTCGTAATTGTGTGGTTCAGTTAGAATTCACTGATATCTTTAGCTAGCAATCACATGCAAGAATACTTCTGCACACTCATTAACGTCTTGCAAACAGCTAAGCATCTCTCTCACAGTCTCTCTTTGTTGGCTAACAAGTTGTCTTCGAATTCATCCTGACATATTTTCAACCAAGGGCTGGCATTCTCCTCACTGACCTCACCGTCAGCTAATGCTGGTGTATTTGAAACTGATGTCAGCTTCCCTGACCCACTGAAGCCAAGTTGTCACTGATGTTGATTGAATGTTTTGGCTTTAATAAATGAACTGAACTTGTTAATTATGCTAATGCTTAGAAAAACAGTAAGTATTCGATATTTCTGGGAAAAAGCACTGTCTGGGAAGTTTTTAGCCAGAGAGTCAGCCTGTCTCCCTGACTTCCTCATGGTGCTTCTCTGAATGTGGGAACTTGGAGGTCAGCCTGGATACTGGGCCTTGTGTTTACTATGGTAAGTATTGGTGATGTCTGGTACTGCTCTGCCAGCTCTTAACTATTTTTTTTTTCTGTCTCCTTCAGCTTTTAACTTAATGTAAAATATCTGATATCAGTCCAATAAAGAGTCACTAAACTGGAAGCTCTATGCATTCAAGGTGCTTTCTCCTGTGTTACATTCGGAGGCTTTCAGAGTGTGTAAACTATTGTTGACAGTTTACATGCACTTACAAGATCGATGCATTTGATGATTCATGTGGTTGATCACTCTTTGCATAGAAAAGGGTGACATTGCATTGTGACATTGAAATAAAGCCTCCCTTTCTCTCTGCTACTTTATGGTGTGGCTGTAAGAGCCTGCCTGAATTCTGTGTACTCTCTGCTGCTGCTGCTCAAGAGTGATTCCTCAGGTTCTAACATGCAACTTCAGTTTAGCAGAACTTGAAAAATCTAATGCCCTTCAAAACATAGAAGACAGGAGCAGCAGTATACCATTTGAGCCATCAAATCTGCTTTGCCATTCAATGCTATCATGGCTGATCATGGAGCTCAGTACGCAAACATGCCTCCCTCTAATATCCATTAATTCCTTCACCCACCAGAGCTATGTCTAATTCCTTTTTGAAAACACATAATGTTTTGGCCTCAACCACCTTCGGTGGTAATGAATTCCACAGGCTCACCAGTTTCTGAGTGAACCATCTTCCCTAAGCATTACCAACACTAACAGTATTTTGTGGGGTTACCATTGACCAGAAAGGGAACTGGACCAGGCATGTACATATTACAGTTACAAGAGCTGGAGAGACTGAAAATTCCACAATGAGTAACACTCCTGCAGAAACTTCACATCTGTCCATCATTCACAAGTCACAAGACAGAAATGCAAGAAGCAAAGAGGAAGGCAGAAAGTAAAACAAATGCAGCCAAATGTGAACTAAAGCCAAAATGATAAACAAGACTAAAAAGACAAGTCCAAAGGCTGTGTGTCTCAATGTGCAAGATATTCATAACAAGTAGATGAATTAGCAGTTCAAATGTATATAAATGATTAAGGCATAGATATGATTATGGAGACATTGCTACAGGGTGACTAACAATATGAACTGAACAGCTGAGGTATTCCTTATTTGGAAAAGGCGTGGGGTAGCATTGGTTGAAAATAATGCATCAATACAATAGAAAGCACAGATGTTGGCTCAAAAAAGCATAGTGTAGAATCTGTATGGGTGGAGATATGACACAGCAAAAGGCAGAAAAAAATGTTGTTGGAGGTTATATATAAATCCCCAAATAGTAGTGGAAATGTAACAGAAGACATTAAACAAGAAATCAGAGGTACATTCAATTAAGTAAAATCGCAATGGTGGATGACTTTAATTTACTTATAGACTGGATAAACCAAACTAGCAATTATATTGTGGTGGAGGATTTCATGGAGTGAGTATGTGCTGGGTTTTTAGACCAATATGTTGTGGAACCAACTGGATAAGTAGCTGTTCTATATTGAGTACTTTGCAATGAGAAAGGATTAACAACCTTGTGTGGGGTCCATTGAGCAATAGCAAGCAAACAATAGCATTCCACATTAAGATGAAAATCACACAACACCAGGTTATAGTCTAACAGGTTTAATTGGAAGCACAAGCTTTCGGAGCGCTGCTCCTTCATCAGGTGGTTGTGGAGAACACAATTGTAAGACATAGAATTTATAGCAAAAGTTTATAGTGTGATGTAACTGAAATTATACATTGAAAAATACCTTGATTGTTTGTTAAGTCTCTCGTCTGTTGGAATGGCCATGTTAGTTTCACTTCTTTCATATGTAAATCACAAAACCTTTTTTAAAAGTTACATTCTCAGGTTAACTTTAACAATTGGTGTCAGCCCAGGTAATATGTTGAAGGTGTTCACCCCCTGTGTGCTGCTGCCTATGTCTTAATGTTTAGACTGATTCCAATCCAAAAAGTGAATCAACAGAATCTTACATGAATTCATGCAGTTTTTGAGCAAAGTACAATTTTAATTTGCAAGAACAAATTCACCTAACAAACCTGTATGTGTATGTGTTCATGTGGGTTTGTATGTGTGTGTGTGTGGATGTGGATACCTGTATTTGGATTTTCAGAAGGCTTTAATAAAGCCCCATTTAAAAAGCTATGTAGGCAAATTTAAAGCATATAGGATAGAGGGTAATATATTAGCATGGACTGAGAATTGCTGAATAGACAGGAAACAGAGTGTGGGAATTATATGGATGTTTTTCCAGGTGGCATGCAGCAGCGAGGGGGGTATATGAAGGGTCAGGGTTTGGATCCAACTATTTGCTACATATACATATTTTATAGCTGGAAAAATAACCAAACATAACATTAACAAGTTTGTTGATGATACAAAAGTGGGTAGGTTTGTTTGTTATGAGAAGTAGGCAACAAAGTGGTTTTGACAAATTGAGTGAGTGGGTAAGCACATGGCAGATGCAGAAGAAATTGGAATCGTCAAAGTTGGAGAGGACCATAGGGTTGCTGTTTCAATTAGGAGAGATACAGAGAGAGAGAGAGAGAGAGAGATGATGGGTGGTGAATTTAACCTGGGGGTTACCATGCCTCAGGCGATGAGTGAGGGTGAGAAGGTGGGAGCTTCATGGTGGACAGATGCAGTACAATATCATTAAATGTGAAGCTATACACTTTGGTGTGAAAAATAGAAGGGAAGAATGTTATTTAAATGGGATATATTGGGAAATGAGAATGTACAAATGGATCTAGAATTCCTTATATACCAGTCAATGGTTATAGACAGGAAGATGCAGTAAACAATAAAGAAGGCAAGCAGTATATTGGCCAATACTTTGCTAGAGGACTTGATTGTCGAAGTAGGAACATTTTACTGCATTTATACAGGGCCTTAGTGAGGCCACATTTAGAGTATTGTGTGTCCGGTTTTGGACTCCCTACCTAACAGAAGCTCTTGTGCCTAGCATCCAGTGCAGCCAGCATGTACCTTTGTCAATGCAGCTACAGTACTAGTCTTTCCATTGTTGCTCATGGAGCTATTGGACTTCAAAGGCTGCACATTGTGTGATGGAGCCTGCAGACTCAAATTGCCCTCGCCCCCATCATCAATTGAACAGCAGACACAAAGGTAGCTAATTGGCAGCTGCTACCAAGCAGATCCTGCTGGTGGGAGTGCTCCCAGAAAGTATAGTATTGAAACTCAGACAGAACCATACCTCGGTTATTCTAAAAGTCACAAGATTAAAAATTGAGGCCAATGTTGCCTTTGATTTTGCAACAGTTCTGAATACTTGCCTCTCTCTCTGGCAGACAAATATTTCAGATGTTAAAATGTAACAGTTAATTGCCCCAGGCTGCTGAACAATGCATTTTTTCAAGTCAAAATGATAGTTCTGTAACTATGCAAGAATGATTCACATTGGTGAACATACCAGCAAAATAATGAAGTTGCGATGTCTGTCTTTGCCCATCAAACACTTCCAGACATCTCAAAAATTCCAAAGGAACACATTTTTTCAAAACAACTATGATTTGCCTCATTTTATTGGCTTCCACTATTTCTTATGTGGTTATCAAACAAAGAGAAGATATTGTAAAATTCTGTACAACTTTGTTTTCAAGGGAACTCTTTCTGTTGCATTGACGCAAAAACAAAAACCTACCTGCCATGTCAAAGTCTGTCATTTTGTGCCATTTACACAGATATAAGACTTCACATTTTGAGACCGTGTAGGTAGTAATGGCATAGCATCTCGATGGTGACAATATGGGCCATGAATATATATACAATTAGAAGCACACAAACTGTTATAACTAGAATTTTTCTCGATCAATTGAAGTTACGCTTCAGATAAGCATATAGTGTACCACTTTGGATTACAGATGCTTTTTTATTGTAGGTATCTCACCCATGCAGGACATGTAAGATTATAGGTGATTGTTGCTCTTTGGATTTGGACAGTTTTGATTGATGTTTAAAATGAGTCTTCCAATAGTAGGCTTCGATTATTAAAACTTACAGAATAATGGAAGCCATTCAGTGTTGTTCATCATCGACAACTTGCCCCTTATCACATCCAAAATCACAGCTGGTGACAATTAACACCACTTCTCCCAAATCAACTCAAAGTTGTCAGAGTGTTTATTTGCTAACTATCATTGAATAACAAACATTTCCTCCAATTAAATATTGATATGTCTGAATGTCATTTTAAACATCAATCAAAACTGTCCAAATCCAAAGAGCAACAACCACCTATAATCTTACATGTCCTGCATGAGTGAGATGCCTACAATGAGAAAGCATCTGTAATCCAAAGTGGTACACTATATGCTGAAATATAAACTCTGATTTCTCTTCCCAGATGCTGCCAGAGTTGCTGAGTTTTTCCAGCAACCTCTGTTTTTGTGTCTGATTTCCAACATCTGGAGTTCTTTTAATTTTTATTTCTGTTATTTTCAATTCCTGTTCCAAAATTTGTTCCCTAGCTGTCAAATCCATCACTCCATTCAGGAACTGTGTAAAACCAAACCAGGCTGGTTTGCAAATTTGGTGTCACATATTGTCTAGACACAATCATCTGGCCACATGCTGAAACATCTCTGGACTCCCGTCGCCACCTATCTGTTCAACTCTCTCTCCCCCAAACTTGGCTTCAGCAAGTACCAGTTTTTCTTAGCTGCTATCAGTTTGGATGAAGATTCACTGTAGTTGAAACATTAACTCTGCTGTCTTCCCACCTGCCAATCTGCTGAGTTTCTCCAGCAATGTTTGGTTTTGTTGCACCATCCCTATGACTGCTTAGTTCCAAATCTGTTATACAGCATGTTTTTGTATCTCCTAAGCTCGTCTATTACGGAAACCTTCATTGCTTTAGAATTTACTATTTCTGGTTGGTTTTCTCGCCCTATTTTAACTTGATGCCATCCAAACTATTTACTGCATGTTATAAATTACACTGAGTCCCATTCTGCTATCACTTTGCCTCATTAATTTATGTTAGAATCAGACCCTGAATAAATCCGCAATTAGTTGTAAGCAGAATATTAGAAACTGTTAAGTGCCTGTGTGAGGATGGATGAACCAGCTGCCTTTCATAATCTACTCACTTAGTTGCTTGCAACAAGATTGATTTGAAAAGTATCCCTGCCCTTGTGAATGCCTTTCGCCTAGATCCAAATGAAGTTATGTTTTAAAAGGAGTCAATTTAACTCAGTTTTCTTGTACAAACAAAAGTGTGAGTTTATTTATTCCTGTATGGAAGAAATATTAACACAACACAGGTACAGGTTAGGAATAAGAGGTGGGTCTAAAAGGTGAGGACAATTTTAATAATTCAGAGCAGTCTCTGAATTACTTGTGAAAAACAGTTAGTTGAAAAGTGTGGCCACTGCAGTGGAGATTACCAGGCGCTGTTGATGTTGGTAAGTTCATGACCATTAATTTTGCAGATTGGTTTCAATTATGTTGTTCTGAATTCTTTTGACCTTGATTGAATTCCATCATTCACAGTAAGAGCAGTTCTTCTTTGTCGGGTTCTTCCTTGTTTTTTCTGACTACAAGCTCTCAAAGTCAGAGAAAGTCTTTACGTGGGGTGATTAGGAGATCATTCCTTGTCTGTGACATTAACAACATGCTAACGCTTGAATACTGGCTGGTACATACAGGAGTCTTCAGTCCCATTAGCAGCCTCCAGTCGAGTTGAAACTGGCTTTTGTGTATTCTTCAAAACATACAACACAGTTTTTAAAAGCACATGTATTTAGTTTGGCACATAATCAGCAGTTATTGAGCAAGGGGTCTTCAACCTCCCATTATCACAAGTTGCTCTCCCTCTTAGCTTGACTTTCTTTGATCTTGTAGTGTTACATCTCATTAATTCCACACAGAATTTTACCATCCAGCCACTGAAATTACACCAGCAGTTATTTTGTCTCCATATTAGTCCTCTTTCAAACAAACACATCTTGGAACAAAAGGCTAAAATCACATTGTAGAATTTTAGAGTTGTCATACCTAAAATTGGCTTTATTGGTCAAGTAAAATCTAATTTTAAAATTCTCAGCCTTGTTTTCAAATTGCATTCCAGGATTCACCCTTCCCTGTTTCAATAATCTACTCTGACTCTACAAAAGCTTCTCTCTCCCAGACATCTATGCTCAACTAATTCTTGCCTCTTGTACATCTACAATGATAATGAAATCACCATGAATGTATGTGCCTTTAATTGTACAGATGTAAACTCTTGATTGTCCAGCTCAAGTGCATTACCTTGCACTCATCCAATTGAGTATCATTTGCCACTGATCAACCTATCAGACCAGTCTGTTGTCAAAGGCTATCCTCACTAATTAGTATCCTATAATTTTTTGTATCAGCCACAAACTTACCGATCAATCCTCATACATTGGAGTTGAAATTGTTTCATGAAAGTAAAAACAGCAAGGAGCCCAACACTGATCACTGCAGAGCCCCACTGGACATAGGCTTCCAGTCACAAAAAGACTCCTGCACTATCAAAAGAACTGCAGATCCTGGAAACTAGAAACAAAAATAGAGATTGCTGTGCAAGCTCAGCAGCATCTGTGGAGACAAATCAGAGTTAATGTTGTGGGTCGAGTGACCTTTCCTCAGAACTTTCTCTCCGTAGAAGCTGCCAGTCTGCTGAGCCTTTCTATTTTCGCTCCACAAGCATTACTCTCTGTCTCCTAAATTTCCTTTGATTGTATGGGCTCTTACCATTAGTCTCCCATGTGGGATCTTGTCAAAAGCATTGCTGAAGTCCAAAAAAATTATGCCAAATGCTTTGCCTCATTCACACACCTTGTTACCTCTTTGAAAAATTAAATGAGTTTGGTCAGACGTGACCTCCCCTTAACAAAACCATGCTGGCTGTTTTTGATTAAACTCTGCCTCTCCACATGCAAATTAATGCTATCCTTCAGATTTGTTTCCAATAGTTACCACACTACTGAGGTAAATATTGGAAGCAATAGTTCCACATGTCAGGAACCTCTCCTGTGGCCAGAGAGAAATTGAAAATTATTGTCAGCATCCCAGCTATTACCTCCCTTGCTCTACTCAACAGCCTGAGGTACAATTCATTTCTTCCCAGAGATGCATCCATTTTTTAACCTTCCAGGCCACTCAGAATCCTATACAAGTGTTTATCATAATCTTAAAATAAAGACAAGCGTTAAGTTACTTTAAAATATATTATCTGTGATTATTCTTTCATGCCCACTTTTTGCTTTCCTAATTTCCTTTTTAAGTTTCTCCTTGCACATTCTGTATACCTCTGGAGCTCCTTTTGTTTTGAACCCTCAATATTTGCCGAAAGCCTTACTTTTTCTCCTTCACCAATCCAGTATATCCCTTAATGTCCAGGGTTCAATGGATTTGTTGGTCCCATTTTTTGTCTTTATTACTCTGCAATGACCCTTTTTTAAAATGCATTCCCCTGCTCTGACAAAGATTTGCAAAGAAATATCTGCTCCCAGTTGACTCTGGCTAATCATACCCAATCTGATTAAAATCTGCCTTCCCCCAGTTTAGAACTTTGATTTCAGGCCTATCCTTGCCTTTTCCAATATCCTTGGTGCTTAGTTGACGTTAGCTGCATTTACATTTCAGATTTTGCATTGTTTTAGCTTGTGCATTTATTATTTGCTGCAAAAGCTTTGGACAGTGATATTTCTCTGAAATGTTTTAATGGTTCTGTAGTTCACATATTGCAATTTTAAAAGGATAGCAAACCCTTTTCGAATGATGTCACAAAATTGCACCAGATGTACAATTTCTTTAAACCAAAATACAGATGCAATTACACCTCAGAAACTCTTGTCAATAGACAAAGATTCTTGTGTCCAAAATGTTTAAACTCTCCAAATATTACTGTGCCTAGCTAGCTTCATCCCCTATGTGAGGGTATTGCAAAATAGCATCCATGATGTTTGAGGTAGCAATACTCATTCTGAGCTAAATTTCAAATGTGTTTGCAATACTCTAAAATTGCTCATTTCAGTTTCTGTTCTGTGAAAAAGTATGATGGAATGGATACAGATTATCCAAATTTTTTGCATACTATCTTCCTAAGGTTGTAGTTGGTAAAAAATTGTTGTATTAGCACCAAACCTTCTAGTAGTTATAGTAGTCATCCATGTAAAGCTACTTACAATAATCATGGCACTTCTGTTGTTGATACTGAACATTTTTTTTATTTACAGACCCCATTAGTTTAATAGCTGTAAGTTATATTCAAGCAGTTTGGTTTTGTGATTCAATGAGAGGGAGGCCGTTGTGTTCTGGTTCTGTTACTTTCTTCAATTACAATTTCAACACCCATTCAAATATATGACTCTTTTGCTGCAGGCAAGTTATTCTAAGAAACACTTCAATAGTATCCCTTTAAGAAATACTTCGCCACATTGCACGCTTTCTGGTTTAGCATGGGACAGGTCTGTCTCCCTGTGCAGGGACCATTTAAAATTAATGTTTGTCTTGCAACATTTTCTGTGGGTGAATGTGGCCTCAATTTTGCTGGTTTCTAAAAACCAGATCTATAATTTCAATGATTGCATTGGCAATTGGTGGAAAAATGTAATTTTGCTGAGCTACATAACTTGTAGTACCACATAAAATCATATTATAGTCCCCAGGCTATATTTTAGTTTCGAGCAAAAGTGAGATCATTTCAAAGAGAACTTTTCACTGAATAGTATATACATTCAAGGGGACCTTTGCCACCTGGGAATTTTATAACCCTTGCAGTCTCAAAAACTTAAATAATTTATATATACACACATATATATTTAAGCCACAAATTATGCAAAAACAATATTTTTCTCCCACAATATTCCCTTGCCACTGACTCAATCCCCACCGCCAGCAACCCCCACCATTTTCTCAGGTTGACCTTGCATTATGTTCAACTCAGAGTTAAACTGCAAATTGTATGTGCTATCCATCACTAAGACTGCTATTTCTGCAAATTCCTCGAGTCCTCTTGCACATTTCAGTTATCTGACTTTGCTTTTCTGTGCATCCTACCACTCTCCATCTCAGCAGCACAGCCTTCAGCTGCTTACCTTGCCTTCCTGCTTCTCTACATCTCCATTTAATAAACTTTTGCAAAATGCACATTTTCCATCTCATCTTCCTCTCCATGGTTCAGTACCTACTCCTTTATCTATTTCCATTTGTGAAATGCCTTGGGCCTTCTTGGTGGGAAAGATGTTTTATAAATGCTAATTCTTGTTTCTGAAATAAAACAGATGTTATTGAAAATGGATGGCAGATTTAGGGAAATCTGAAAAGTGATCAGCACATGTGGAGGGAGTCTTTCAATGCAGGCCCTCTGAAGAACTGAAGAAATCAAGTGTCTCAACAGAACTGACCACAATGGTGAGGGAAAAGATTATAAAACTCAAGTCAGGAGATCTGATTGTTAATACATAAAAGCATGAATGAGGTTAACAGCCAGATAAAGGAGAAATGAGGTGAAACATGGTTGATAATCCTTAATGGTCTTAAGACCACAAGACCATAAGACATAGGGGCAGAAATTAGGTCATTCGGCCCATTGAGTCTGTTCTGCTTTCGATCATGGCTGATAGGCTTTTCAAACCCATTTTCCTGCTTTCTCCCTGTAACCTTTGATCCCCTTGGCAATCAAGAACATATCTATCTCTGTTTAAAATAAACTCAATGACCTGGCCTCCACAGCCTTCTGTGGCAATGAATTCCACAGATACACCACTCTCTCGCAAAAGAGTTTTCTCCAAACCTCTGTTCTAGAGTCTTCCCTTTAATCTAAGGCTCTGCCCTCAGGTCCTCGTCTCTCCTGCCAATGGAAACATCCATGTCGTCCCACGTCCACTCTGTCCAGGCCATTCAGTATTCTGTAAGTTTCCATCAGATTCCCCCCTCATCCTTCTAAACTCCATCGAGTATAGTCCCAGAGTCCTCAAACGTTCATCATATGTTAAGCCTTTCATTCCTGAGGAGAAAGTGAGGTCTGCAGATGCTGGAGATCAGAGATGGAAATGTGTTGCTGGAAAAGCGCAGCAGGTCAGGCAGCATCTAGGGAACAGGAGAATCGACATTTTGGGCATTAGCCCTTCTTCCTGAAGAAGGGCTAATGCCCGAAACGTCGATTCTCCTGTTCCCTAGATGCTGCCTGACCTGCTGCGCTTTTCCAGCAACACATTTCCATCTCTTTCATTCCTGAGATCTTGTCAATGAAACATTAAAAACAAAAGTCAACCTGAAGTATTAATTCTGTTTCCCCCTCCAGATGCTGCTTGATCTATTGAGTATTTCCAATAGTATATGCATTTGGCATCTTGTGGATTTTGCTCTTATTCCAACTTTTCCACCACCCTTAATTACAAATATATCATTCCTCATTTCTCAGTCTGACCTCTGTACTTTTCAGGAAATGATTTCTCCCAGATACACCTCATTACCTGAGATTGTGGTATTTCATTGAAGAGGTATGAACCTCACTCACTAGTTAGAGAACTGGCAGGAACTCCCTGTTGCAGTTTTGTGGAAGGCCACAGGAATTAAGTGCCGAACAAGTACTCAAATTCCAGAGCTGGGTACTCCCTGGGATTAAAAAATCCCGGAAGTGGAAAATTTACCCTTTGAGAGCTGCCAGCCAAACAAGGGCCAGCAGCTGTTCATCATAAACAGTGTAACCAGGGGAGAGTTGTAGCTGCTGGTAATGTGTCCTGAAATCCTAAGGATCAAAAAAGAGCCATGAGTGATAGCAAGAAAGGAGTTGCAAGGCTGAGGGTCATGGAAGAAGTGTTGAGATGTTGGCAGTCAAGGCAGAAGATGGCTATAAACAAGTGCCCTCTCCTTTCCAATGCCAAGTTCCACTGAATGCCTTTGAATAGAGTCTAAAACACCTCTCCTGCCTGCCCCTCAGACTCCCTGGAGTCTGTTCAGCTTCCCATGTGGCATACTGCCAAGCTCACCAATGGTTGGATGTCAGCTGCAGTAGCTTTTTCCTTTGGCTCTTTTTCTTTTATTTCTGCTTCTTTTTTAAGTTATAGTTTTGCATTGCATATTTTATATTTTAAGATGGTGCCTGAGAATGGCAACTTTGTAGACTTTTTATTGTAATCCTGTATTGCTGTACTTGAGTACATGTGGTAATAAAATCTAATTTGGACTTAAGGACTCAGTCAGTGATGGGTCTGAAGACTGTCTATGAACCTACATATCTCAGACTCAGCTGGGAGAGAGGCAAAACAATGGCAACTTTCCTTCCCTTGGCATTTTCTAGTGCAAGCACAGAAGATGCAACAATTGTTCTTTTGTCTTGTTTTATGTCTATCCAGCCATACAAACAGTCCTTTAAGTTGAGACAGAATTTATAGTTACATTCTCCAAATTACTATACTATCTTTACAACACATGATATAGTTTATTTTGCACTGGGGACACGAAACACAGCTTGGTGGATTGTTGTACAGATGTCTGCACTCTGCCAGAAAATATGTTCCCTGTTGCTTTTTGCTTCAAGTCGTTATTGTACTGTCACTCCTAATTTTTATTTTATTTCCTAATTTTAACATCTTAGATTACTCCAACCTGACTCAACACAAAGAATAATAACATAATTTTTCCAATGATAGTTGCTTGCCCCGTTCCAATTTCATTTTCAGGAGGTAGATGTCACTGGTAAGACTGCCATAAGGTTTGCATTCACTCAAAACCCAATCCTGACAAATATTACTGGATGAAATTAGATATGAGGATGAACTGGATCAGAATTATATTTTGCTTTGGGAGCTGACTAACTGAGAGAAAACAACATCTTCAGGGCAGTTATAATAATTGTAGTCGCTACTGGGATTGAAAGGGATGTGGGTTAATCAGTTTGACAGTCATTTCATAGGTTAAGTGCAATAAATGTGTAGAAAAGAAACAGTCGTGAACTGTAAGTATTTGTGTGACAAACCATCAAAGTATGATGAATGCTGTGGTAAAGGAAATACAATATTAGATGGCTACAAACTGTATTTGCTGGTCAATGGTCAACAATTTCAGTTTACTGTGCCCAGTTTTAGACTCCTTACCGAAGAGGTATATATTTGAACTTCAGAGAGTGCAAGAGGCAACAAAAGTTCACGAGATTGTTTCTCACAATGAGAGTGTTGCCTTGTGAGGAAATATCCAGACTGATGCTCCCTCGCCTTTAGAAGAATGAAAGATAATTCCATTTAAATATACAGGATTGACAGAGTAGATACTGTGTGGCTAATTCACAATAGCTGGAGAATCTAAATCTCAGGCAATGCCTTACCAATATATTTTACTATTGTCACCTCATTTTGAGACTTGAAGATTGCTGCAACTCTTGAGAGATCTGCAAGTCTGTTGGGGTAAGTGGGTGTGGTAGGAGAGAGGTGAAAATGTATTGCTGGAAAGGCCCTCCTGAAGAAGGGCTCATACCCGAAACGTCGATTCTCCTGCTCCTTGGATGCTGCCTGACCTGCTGCGCCTTTCCAGCAACACATTTTCAGCTCTGATCTCCAACATCTGCAGTCCTCACTTTCTCGTGGTGTGAGAGAGTGGCAAGAAAATAGGGAGAACTCTGAGAGTGGATGAGGCCGGAGAAAAATGGAAGAGCAGGGGGCTGGTAGAGAGCAGAATTACTACTGCTGTCCCTGTTGGCATTACTGGCATTATCATCAGTGTGCTGGCAATCCCAAAGTTTCAGTCTGGAGCTCCATACCAGGTCTGTCCTGACTACCCTGTTTGGAAAACTCTGATCTAGTGAAAGTAGTTTCTAGACAAGGAAATAGCTGTTCAGATAGAGATGAGGGTCAATGTTATCACTTAGCAGGTTGTGAATTCTTGGAATTGTCCACCCCAGAGGGTTGTGAATGTACAGATTTTGAGTGAAATCGAGGCTGAAATGAATAAATTGATAGAAGTATTGTTTCTGAGAGAGTAAGGCAAGATGGAGATTAGGAAGTAAAGTGAAGTTGATTAGAAGATCAGCCATGATCCTATTAAATGATGGAAGTTTGAAGCTCCCTGTTTCCTACCTATTCCTGAATACGATGCCTAGTTTGACATACATGAACACGCTCCTCAGTGGACAGCAGGCCATATGTCTTTCAGAAGACGGCACAATGTTGCACACACTACCTTTACAACCTGAAAACAGATAGGAAGGAAATAGAAATGACGACAATTATATCACCCCACACTGAGAACATGAAAATAATGTAAACCCCCAATTTTAACCTCACCAATTTGGCTGGAACGGGGTCCAGTTAATTTTTTCATCAAAGTCCTTGCAGTGTAAGAATTGATTGATGTAAAATAGACAATATACACAAACATACTCCATCTAGTCAGGCGAGTTAATTTAAAATCAGGCATATAATTTGGGAGAATCACAGAATGTGATAGAGATTACAATCCAAAAATTAGAAGTCCATGATTCACAACGGCTAACCAGCCATAGCACATCATAGTGATACCATCATGTGTCATCTCAGAACCCAATACTCCCTTCAAGCCTCCAACATCATTGAACTAACGGATCAATCTTGGTTCTACAGGCAGTACACAAATAAATGAACCTAAATCTATCAGCATTGTTTACCAAGTTGTCACAAGGAGTGTGACTAAGAGTGGCAGATGGTGGGAAAATCTGCAATATTCCACCTCACCACTAGCATTTCCAAGCCATAGGCATAAAATCTATCATATAATTGTTCGGACACATGGGGTTATCAATAAAGAAGTCAAGGGTTGTGGGTGAGGGGTGTGGGGTGAGGGAGTGTTGGCAGGAAAATGGAGTTGGCGTCAAGATCAGATCAGTCACGATCTTATTTAATGATTGTGAGATTCGACAAGCTGTGTGATCTAGTCCTGCTTCTATTTCACATTGTGATGCTACTGTGCCTTTAAGAGAGATGTGTTCTGCCCTGTTTCCCTTGCAGAGCAGTGTTGTCACTAAGTCTCTTTCAGACAGGTGGTTGGTAAACAGCTTTGGAGTTCTCCCTGGCTGTTTCTTCTAAAATAAGATGAAAGTATCACGAGTGGGTGGGGTCAGGGCTTACATAGACCCAGGAAGGCTTAGTTTTGCTTCCAATTAGTTGAGAACATAGAACAGACAATATAGAACAGTACAGCACACTATAGGCCCTTCGGCTCTCGATGTTGTGCCGACCTTTTACCCTACTCTACAATCAAACTTACATGTCCTTCATTTTACTATCATCCTATGAGCCTATCCAAGAGTCACTTAAATGTACTGAATGCATCTGACTCTACCACTGCTGGCAGTGCATTCCATGCACCCTCCACTGCCTGGATAAAGATATGACCTCTGATATCTCCCCTAAACCTTCCTCCAATTATTTTAAGATTATGCCTCCTCAAGATAGCTATTTCCGCCCTGGGAAAAAAGTATCTGGCTATCCAGCGTATCTATGCCTCTCACCATCTTGTACGCCGCTATCAAATCACCTCTCTCCCTTCTTCACTCCAATGAGAAAAGCTTTAGCTCCCTCAACCTTTCTTCATAAGACATGCACTCCAGTCCAGGCAGCAACCTCTCCACCCCACTCCCAGCTCCATCCCCATACCAGGTCCTAGCTCCGAGCCCTGCCGAGGTTTCTTCATCCCCCAAGACCTCCCCCTCACTGAGGGCAAATGATCAGTCTGCAGCAAAGGCCTTACCTTCAAACCCCTCTGTTCACGGACAAACGAATTCAACAGGTGTTGTGATGTTGAACATGTCTTCTGACGCCTCCGCCTCCGAGCTTACTTTTTCAATCAGGACTCCCTCCCACCTTCCGAGGACCCTTTCACCTGCCTCCAACACACTCCGTCCACCTGGACACCCTGTGCCAGTCTGTTACCCGCCCTTTACCTCTTTATTTCCAACTGCCACCAGGACATTGACTACCTCAACTTGTCCACCCCCTCACCACTTCACCCTCTCACCCTCACAAAGCACAGACTCAACTCCCTCTGCTCCAATCCCAACCTCACCATCAAACCAGCGGACAAGGCGGGGGGGGGGGGTGGTGGTAGTTTGGCGCACTGACCTCCACACTGCTAAAGCCAGGCACCAACTTGAACACACCTCCTCCTACTGCCATCTCACCATGACCTCACTCCCCCCATCACCAAACCATCACCTCCCAGGCTGTCCACAACCTCATCACCTCAGGTGATCTCCCACCCACAACTTCCAACCTCATAGTTTGGGAACCCCGCACCATCCGATTCTACTTCCTCCCCAACATCCACAAGCCTGACTACCTCAGCCGACCCATTGTTTCAGCATGCTCCTGCCCCACCAAATTCATCTCCACATTCCTCGATACTGTCCTATCCCCTCTGGTCCAGGAACTCCCCACATACATTCGAGACACCATCCACACCCTCCACTTCCAAGACTTTGGTTTCCCTGGCCCCCAATACCTCATCTTCACCATGGACATCTAGTCCCTATACACCTCCATCCGTCATGACCAGGGCCTCCAACCCTCTGTTTCTTCCTCTCCCAACATCCCCACCAGTAGCTTCCACTGACACTCTAATGCATTTGGCTGAACTGGTCCTCACCCTCAACAATCTCTCCTTCGAATCTCTCTCTTCCTCCAGACAAAAGAGGTAGTCATGGGCATCCGCATGGGCCCCAGCTATGTGGAACAGTCCATCGCCCACAGTTACACCAGCACCATTCCCCACCTCTTCCTCTGCTAAATTGATGACTGCATCGGCGCCACCTCATGCTCCCACAAGGCGGTTGAACAATTTATCAACTTCACCAACATATTCCACCCTGACCTAAAATTAATCTGGACTATCTCTGATACCTCCCTCTCCTTCCTGGACTTCTCCATCTCTATCAACAGTGACCAACTCAAAACTGACATTTTCTACAAACCCACCAACTCCCACAGCTACCTGGATTACACCTTCTCCCACTCTGCCTCCTGCAAAAATGTTATCCCTTATTCCCAGTTCCTCTGCCTCCACCGTGTCTGCTCCCAGGAGGACCAGTTCCAAACACAACACAATTGATTACCTCCTTCTTTAAAGACCACAATTTCCCATCCCACGTGGTTGATGATGCCCTCCAGCGCATCTCATCCACTTCCCGTAGCTCTGCCCTCAAACGCCACCCCTCCAACCACAACAAGGACGCAACCACCCGGTCCTCACTTTCCACCCCACCAACCTCCATATACATCCCATCATTATCCGCCATTTCTGCCACCTACAAATAGACCCCACCACCAGACATATATTTCCTTCCCCACCCCATCCGCTTTCCATAAAGACCATTCCCTCCGTGACTAACTCGTCAGGTCCACGCCCCCCAACAACCCACCATCCCCTCCCAGTACCTTCCCTGCCACCACAGAAATTACAAAAAGTGCACCCACACCTCTCCCCTCACCTCTGTCCATGGTTCCAAAGTGGCCTTCCACATCCATCAAAGTTTCACCTACACTTCCACACTTGTCATTTACTGTACCCGTTGCTCCCAATGCGGTCTCCACTAGACAGGGCGCCTACTTGGGGAGAGAGGACGCCTACTCACGGAGCCCTTCAGAGAACATCTCCGGGACACTCAGACCAACCAGCCCCACCACTCAGTGGGCCAAACACTTCAATTTCCCCTCCCACTCCACCGAGGACATGCAAGTACTGGGCCTCCTCCATTGTCACTCCCTTACCACCCGACACCTGGAGGAAGAACGCCTCATCTTCTGCCTTGGAACCCCATGGCATCAATGTGGATTTTACCAGTTTCCTCATTTCCCCTCCCCACACCTACACGAGTTCCAACCTGCCAGCTCAGCATCGCCCTCATGACCTGTCCCACCTGTCCATCTTCCTTTCCACCTATCCACTCCACCCCCCCACCTATCACCTTTACCCCC
>NC_057710.1:47445644-47475683 GCF_004010195.1 Chiloscyllium plagiosum | reverse complement strand
ATTTATCTCTCCACCCGTGAGGCTTCATTGCTGATGAAGGGCTTTTGCCCGAAACATCGATTTTCCTGCTCCTCGAATGCTGCCTGACCGCTGTACTTTTCCAGCACCACACTTTCAATTAAAGTCTCCTCTGCACCTTCTCTAAAGCTTCCACATCCTTTTTATAATGTCGCGACCAGAACTGAACACAATATTCCAAGTGTAGTCTAACCAGGGATCTATAAAGCTGCAGCATAACCTCATTGCTCTTAAACTCACCTCCCCCCACCCCCCACTGCCGCCTAATGAAAGCCAAACATACAACCCTATCAACTTGAGTAGCAACTTTGAGGGATCTATGGACATTGACCCCAAGATCCCTCTGTTCCTCCACACTGTCAAAAATCCTGCCTTTAACTCTGTGTTCTGCATTCAAATTCGATCTTCCAAAATTAATCAATTCATACTTGGTTAAACTCCATCTGCCATTTTTCAGCTCAGTTCTGCACCTTGTCAATGGCCCATTGCAACCTACAGCAACCCTCCACACTATCCAGCACTCCACCAACCTTGGTATCATCAGCCAACTTACTAATCTACCCTTCCACTTCCTCATCCAATTCATTTATAAAAATCACAAAGAGCAGAGGTCCCAGAACAGATCCCTGTGGCATACTACTCGGTCATCGAGCTCCAGGCTGAATACTTTCCATCAGCCACCACCCTCTGTCTTCCATGGGCCAGCCAATTCTGGATCTAGACAGCCAAATTTCCCTGTATTCCATGCTTCCTTACTTTCTGAATGATCCTAGGATGGGAAACCTTATCAAATGCCTTGCTAAAATTCATGTACACCATATCTGCTGGTCTTTCTTCATCAGTGTTTTGTCACATCCTCAAAGAACTCAATAAGGCTTGTGAGACATGACCTGCCCGTCACAAAGCTATGCTGACTATCTCTAATCAAACTATGGTTTTCCAAGTAATCATATATCCTGTCTCTCAGAATTCTCTCCAATAATATTTCCACCACAGACATAAGACTGATTGGCCTGTAATTCCCCTTCTTGAACAAGGGAATAACATTTGTAACCCTCTAATCATCTGGCATTACTACAGTTAACAATGAGGATGCAAAGATCATCACCAACGGTGCAGCAATCTCTTACCTCATTTTCAGTAGTTACCTTAGGCATGTCCTGTCTGGCTGAAGGGACTTATCTATTCTCATGCTTTTCAGAGTTTTCAGCACACCCATCAACCTGTTTGAGCATACCAGCCAGTTTCACATTTTCCTCACAAAAGTCAACAATCTTCTCACTGGTGAATTCTGAAGCAAAGTATTCATTAAGGACCTCCCCTAAGTCCTCCAACTCCAGGGACAAGTTCCCTTATTATCCTTGATCAGTCCTACCCTCACTCTGGCCATCATCACATAAGTGCCTTCAGGTTTTCCTTAATCCTACCCGCTAAAGCTTTTTCATTCCCCTTTCTAACTCTCATAAGTCCATTCTTCAGTTCTTTCCTGGCTACCGTGTAATGCACTAGAGCCCTGTCTGATCCCTGCCTCCTCAACTTTAAGTAAGTTTCCTTCTTCCTGTTGACTAGATGTTCCACATTCCTTGTCACCCAAGGTTCCTTCATCCTACCATCCCTTCCTTGCCTCAGTGGGACAAACCTATCCAGTACTCTCAGCAAGCGCTCCTTAAACAAACTACATTTTCTTGTGATCATTGTTATCAAAATGCACCCCCCCCCCCCCCCACCGACCCCGACCCCTGCCACCAAGAGATCGGACACCTGACATAGTTCATTATCATGCATTAAATCCAATGTGGCCTCCCCTATAGATAATCTATCTACATAATGAGTCAGGAATCCTTCTTGGATATATCTGACAAAAACTGCTCCATCCAAACTGTTTGCAACAAGGAGGTTTCAATCAATAGGAGGTATGTTGAAGGGACCCATGACCCTTTTACTTCTATACCTTTCCAAAATCTGTCTCCCAATCTACTCCTTCATGTCTCTATTGCTATTGGGGATCACTAGAAAACTCCCAATAAAGTGACTGCTCTTTTCGTGTTTCTGACTTCCACCCATACTGACAAACCCTCCTCGACAACCGCCCTTTCTGTGGCTGTGATACCATCCCTGATTAGCAATGCTACTCCTCCACCTCTTTTACCTCCCCCATTATTCCTTTTGAAACATCTAAACCGCGGAACATCCAACAGCCATTCCTACCCCTGTGATATCTAAGTCTCCATAATGGCCACAACATCATAATTCCAAGTACTGATTCATGCTCTAAGTTTTCTAGCCTTATTCCTGATATGGAGAAAGTTTCTGTTAGCTGGCTGCTGGAGCTGAGAGCTTCAGTTCACTGTTTCACAGCAAGGCTTTCTCTTAACAATCAATGGGAGCAGCTTGCTTCTTTCTTCTGGATTAGAGAGAGACAGCACATGAGAACCAGAACTATTTTGCTGAATTTCATTTTTGCCAAAGGGTGCACATGTGATCTGCTGCCTATACTGGAACAATTGATAATTAGTGGTCAAATAATACGTTATCTTGTTAAATAGTTGGGTTTTGGTTATGCCTTTTGTTTTGTAATAAATTACATTGCAAAAATAACACGTGTTTTGATTAAAGCCTATCGAATCACATCAGGAACATAGTACCTTACAGTTGTCTTTAAATAAATATAAGAGTTAGGATCTAGGCCATCTCCTTACAATTCTTTGGTGTGGGGAACATGGTCTGGTCCATAACAATATGTTCTTATAAGACCGGGACATGGTGCATTTGGATTGTTGTGGGATATCTAACTCGATGTGTCAGAATGACAATTATCAACAGTGTTATGAGAACTGAAGCATTAAAAATGTGGGGTGTGGGAACCTTGAAATCATTGAAGAATACAGCCCCAGATTCTATCACTAAGTACAATCTGATTTTCTTTTGCACGCACGGTTCCCCTGAAACTGCAGATTGCGATGGTTCACGGACTCCCAGTCCAACTGTGGTGCTGTGGAGTCCGTGGACCATGTATATGTGTGGTGTGGGTGCTTGCACTCCCTTTTTAGCTTTTGAGAGAACATTCTCCTCTGTGTTTGGCTGTACTTCAGTCCCACACTCCTGAACTTTGGGCACCCAGCGCGGAGTGGGGAGGGTAGGTCAGACGATCGCCTTGTGCATTTGTTTCTGGGCGTGGCCAAACTGGCCATAAACAGGTCCAGGCAACGGGCCATGGAGGGTGTTGTTATGGCCGATTGCCTGCCCCTATTTTGCAGCTAAGTCCAAGCCTGGGTGTCTCTGGAGAAGGAACACGTGGTGTCTACCAACTTCCTCAAGCTGTTCAGGGTGAGGTGGGCACCGCAGGGAGAGAAGTGTTTTATTTCCCTCTCCAACTCTACCTTGATCTAATCCCTGCCCTCCTGTCCACTTTTTTGATCATGCAGCATTGCCCTTTGCTGAGAAGTGCACTGTTTGTCACTGGCCACTCTGGTGTTTCCTTTCTTCCCGGTGGTGGAATATAAATACAGATTTATGCTCTTGTTGTTTTTCACAGTGTCCTACACCTGCACACACATGACATGGGTGCTGGGAAAAAAATATAAGTCCTACCGACGTTAGGCAAAAAAATATATAACCAGGAGATTTAGAATCCCCTCAGTTTAGGGGACTGATTCTGTGCTAAAAATAAAGAAAAAATACAATCTGATTTTTTTTTTCTAAAAATGGTTGAATGTACCACACCTATGAGGGAACTTCAGCAACATACTCCCTGCAATGTCACTGACAATGCTGACAGGTGAAACATTCATCTTGAAATTCATTTCTCAAATAAAAAAGAAGCTGGCTCCTTTTTGGAAGATGATGGTTCCCTCAGAGATTGATTATTTTTTTCTCATTAAAGCTGAAGGGCCTTTCTGAGCCCCCAGTGACTTATGACAGTTCTTAATAGGCGATTGTTGAGCTGAAGTCAACAAAAGGCTATCTGGAAGCTGAACAATTCTCCCTTTTCCACTATGGAATGTGTATTGAAGACTTGTTAGAAATGAAAATGTTATTACCATTCCTAAATGAAGTGAAGTTGAAGCATTGCCAACCCCCACCGGAATCTGCCCCAGTTTCTAGTCTGCTATATATCTCAGTGGAAGAGTAGGATTAATTTAAATTCCAGGTTAATGGCATTTAGTAGCTAACAAATTAGTGCCAGTGCTTTCTTAGATGTATGTGTTTTATGTCAAGTGTTTGGATATGGTATTTTTTAAAAATTCATTCATAAGATTAGGTGTCACAAAGTTGGTTTATTTTTTTCTAAAAGCTGTTCCTTTTCTCAAGGATACTATCTTTTTGTATTTTATCAGAGGGGTTGTAAACGCTCCCGGTGCCGATTAGACCAGTTTGTTATAGAGATTAAAGGTTATTGAGAGGCCTTTTTGTTTATATGTAAACAAATGAGACTTCAGGCCAAAATGATCATGTTTTAGAAGTGACCTGTATAAAGAGAAGGGAGTGGTCAGCTCTCTAGCTGAGCAGTTCAGTCCAGAACTAGTTAGGAGTTCGACAGTGAGCTGTGTGGAAACTCTCTCTCTCTCATTCTGTCCTTCTAACTTCAACTTATAAGCATCTATTCCATTTTTAAACTGTTTTAAGGGGTTTGCTTTTGGGACTGTTGTGTATTTTTGGAACAACATAATTAAGTCTAGATTGGATAGACTGCGTTCTGTAGGAGTTCTTTATTCTGCTCTTTGTGCTTCCTTATGTAATTTTGTGAATAAATTTCTGCTTGTTTTAAAACCTAGTAATCACCCTAGTTAGCTTACTCCGGGTAATTTTCACTGTACACTTACCAAAACAAATTGCAAAGTTATGGTCTGGGTTGCCTGCTCAAGAATGTTTTGAGTGGCTTGGCTGAGTCCAGAACAGAGGGCATCACTGACTAAGCCAGCGTTCATTGACTACTCATAATTGCTCAGAAGGCTGTTAAGACTCAACCATGTTACTCTGAAACTGGAGCTACATGTAGGCCAGACCAGGTCAGGATGGCAGTTTCCTTTCCTAAAGGACATCAGTGAACCAGATGGGCTTTCCTGACAATTGGTAGTGGACTCATGGTCATCATTATATGTTTAATTCTAGATTTTTAAAATTGAATACAAATTCTAACATCTGCTGTCAGAAGATTAGAACAAGGGTCCCAAGAAAATTACCTGGATGTCTTGATTAGCAATGCAGTGGCAATGCCACCAAGCCACCAGGTCCCTTATACACCTCTGAGAAATAGTCCTTCTAGCCCAGACGCAAGGACACTACCCCAGCATCAGCAGTGTTTCCTAACATATTCAATTGAATGCCTTAACCATTTTATTGTCAATATATTATGGCACTAATTAACATAGCAAGCAATTAAATAGAGAGAGGACAGACCCTAGTTCACCTGGGAATGGTAACGAGCTTCATAGTTGAACTGGGAAAGAGAAAGGATGATGTCAAATGGGGTCCAGAAGGTTCTGAAGTCAAGATTATAATTGACCAAACATAAAAAATGAATTGACCAAATGATTAAAGCACCACCAGTCCACCTAGTTTTGTAAAGGTGGTTAAAAAGAAAGGAGAAACAATAAAGACAAGGCCTTTATGATAGTATCTTGAGCTCATGTAGAATTAACAAATGACTGAATGATAGAGAGAGACAGAGACAGACAGACAGAGACAGAAGATGTCCAAAGTAATTCCAGCTGGGACAGTATTAGTGGCTCCTAAACCAAATGTAATAATGAAAAGAGAAATTATTTGGTTATAGCTGATATTTATCACAGCTCAGATGTATGGTGGTAAACTCCCCAGTTGTGACTGTGTGCTATCACTGCTGGTTCTGGAATGTGAAAATTTTTGATGTAAAACTAATTTCACATCTCATTCTCACTGCAAGCAAAGAAGAAAGTTAAAATCTGAACTTGGAAAAAAAAATTAGAAAGCATTCATTGTTGTAGGAGAAGGAGAGAGAGAAACCAACTTTTTCTGTAATGGTCCCTGAATTGAATGTTAACTCTGTGGAATGGTTTGTGCCCATTTCATTTATTAGTTGTTATATGTTGTCTTATATAATTTATATATTTTCATTCTATGGAGATGGAGGTCTGGAAATACTTTGAGTTCAGTTTATATTTTGGGAATGAATGACAATGTGCAAGTGTGGTGAGTGTGTATTCTTATCAGTATGAAACATGTATGGTTATCATTAGAACCTTTTTATAGAACTATCAGTGTTGTGTGAAAGAAAGACCTGCTATGAAATGTTGAATTAGAAGGTTTTTTTTCTCAGAAGCTTGGTTTAAAAGAATAAATACTTTTTTAAAAATTGTTTGAATAAAGCCAATTGAATGAGTAAAATTAAAATTAAATGACAATTTATTTCCTCTTTCTTTAAAATACTGCAAAATCTGTGTTTTGTTTCATTTGTGGAAAGGGTACTGTGTAAATATTTAATTTCAGAATTTTTATGATTGAATTATCATGTTTGGAATTTCATTTCCTGGCCACAGTGAACTTCCAAATATTATTTTCACCACAAGTGAATATTTAATTTTGGGTGATAAGATTTAATCATTCTAAATATTGATTGATGTGCATTATGTTCCAGCAGTGTGGAGAATTGGAATTTCTGGACAGGAGGAAGACCATAAGACCATAAGACATAGGAGTGGAAGTAAGGCCATTCAGCCCATCGAGTCCACTCCGCCATTCAATCATGGCTGATGGGCATTTCAACTCCACTTACCCACATTCTCCCTGTAGCCCTTAATTCCTTGCAACATGAAGAATTTATCAATCTCTGCCTTGAAGACATTTAGCGTCCTGGCCTCCACTGTACTCCGCGGCAATGAATTCCACAGGCCCACCACTCTCTGGCTGAAGAAATATCTCCGCATTTATGTTCTGAATTTACCCCCTCTAATTCTAACGCTGTGTCCATGGGTCCTAGTCTCCTCGCCTAACGGAAACAATTTCCTAGCGTCCATCCTTTCCAAGCCATGTATTATCTTGTAAGTTTCTATTAGATCTCCCCTTAATCTTCTAAACTCCCATGAATATAATCCCAGGATCCTCAGCCATTCCTCGTATGTTAGACCTACCATTCCAGGGATCATCCATGTGAATCTCCGCTGGACACGCTCCAGTGCCAGTATGTCCTTCCTGAGGTGTGGGAACCAAAACTGGACACAGTACTCCAAATGGGGCCTAACCAGAACTTTATAAAGTCTCAGTAGCACAACAGTGCTCTTATATTCCAACCCCCTTGAGATAATTGACAACATTGCATTCGCTTTCTTAATCACGGACTCAACCTGCATGTTTACCTTTACAGAATCCTCAACTAGCACTCCCAGAGCCCTCTGTACTTTGGCTTTACAAATTTTCTCACCGTTTAGAAAGTAGTCCATGCTTGTATTCTTTTTACCAAAGTGCAAGACCTCGCATTTGCTCACATTGAATTCCATCAACCATTTCCTGGACCACTCCTCCAAACTGCCTAGATCCTTCTGCAGCCTCCCCACTTCCTCAGTACTACCTGCCTGTCCACCTAACTTTGTATCATCAGCAAACTTCGCTAGAATGCCCCAGTCCCTTCATCCAGATCATTAATATATAAAGTGAACAGCTGCAGCCCCAACACTGAACCCTGCGGGACACCGCTTGTCACCGGCTGCCATTCCGAAAAAGAACCTTTTATCCCAACTCTCTGCCTTCTGTCAGACAGCCAATCCTCAATCCATACCAGTAGCTCACCTCAAACACCATGGGCCCTCACCTTGCTCAGCAGCCTCCCGTGTGGAACCTTATCAAAGGCCTTTTGGAAGTCTAGAAAGACCACATCCACTGGGTTTCCCTGGTCTAACCTACTTGTCACCTCTTCAAAGAACTCAAACAGGTTTGTCAGGCATGACCTCCCCTTACTAAATCCATGTTGACTTGTTCTAATCAGACTATGCTCTTCCAAGAATTTAGAAACCTCATCCTTAATGATGGATTCTAGAATTTTAACAACAACCGAGGTTAGGCTAATTGGCCTATAAAAGAGTTAAAAGAACATTAGAAACTGTTCAGCAGTTCTTGATCGCTGCCCAATTAAAAATGGTACACCAAATAGGCAAGACCTTTTCAGCAAAGTGACACATGCTGGTGAAATTCAATCTTTCAGAGGACAAATTTTGTACTCTGTCAACTGATAAAGCTCCTGCAATGTCAGTGATACACAGATGATTTGTCAGACAAATGCTCAAATCAGTGCCTTGCGAAATCAACTACATCACTATATCATCTACCAAGAACAATGATGTGCAATGAGTCAAGAGATGAAATAGGTATGGGAAAGGGTCAACTTGAAAGTCAGCTTTATACCCTCTTAATCACTAGCCTTCCCCAAAGAGGTAGGATCACAGTATGATCACAACTTATTTCACCCATGCTTGTTGGTTCTGAAGGGTCTCTCTTTTTCTTTAATACATTTCCTGACTTCCTTTGTCATCCATAGCTGTCTAATCCCTCCCCGGATAATCTTTCTTTTCTTGGGGATGAACTTCTGTACAGTGTCCTCAATTATACCCACAAACTCCTGCCATTTTTATTCTACTGTCTTCCCCGCTAGGCTCTGCTTCCAGTCTATTTTCGTCAGTTCCTCTCTCATGCCCTCTTAATTACCTTTATTTAACTGTAACACCATTACATCCGATTTTGCCTTCTCTCTTTCAAACTGCAGACTGAACTCTACCATATTATGATCACTGCTTCCTAAGTGTTCCCTTACTTAAAGATTTTTTATAAAGTCTGGTTCATTACATAGCACTAGGTCCAGAATAGCCTGCTCCCTTGTGGGCTCCATGACAAGCTGTTCCAAAAAGCCATCCTGTAAGCATTCCATGAATTCCCTTTCTTTGGATCCACTGGCAACATTAACCTCCTTTGCCTTGGTTTTCACTACTCTCTTTAGCCAATAGCTGCTGGCTGCTGTTTAATTTAGTTTGGCCAATTTTCAGTCAGGTTTGATTTCTCCTGCTGTTTCAATTTAGAATGTCCAATTTTGGGCTCATGGTTGCTTGACCACACCTATGTCAGTCAATTCTTGTTCCACATTTTCTAATATTGTGTGAATATTGTGGAGAAAATTAGCCTGTTGCCTACTGTGGAAACTGAGCCAAATCACACCAGGATCAGATTGGCCTGGATGACCAAGGAAAATGACTGCCAATGTTTTACAAAATATTTTAGCGTAGCCCGCTTTGTAAAAAAATGTGCTGAATAATGTTTCTCAGGAGGGAATCGACAGCTCACCAGTATCCAACAGTTTTTATTTCATTCTCACATTCTACCGGATACTGCTGTATTAATGCCTTTCCATGACAAGAGTAAGCATTCCTGTTGTTCTTTCTCCCATCTCACCCGTTACCAACCCTTTTATCTTTTCACCTCATGAAAGACCTGCTGTGTTTTTTATCCCCCAGGTTCTGTATTTTGCTTCTCATCGGCATGAATAATGGATCAGATAAATAAGACAAATTTGAAAAATGCCTTTCAGCTTAAATAGGTCACCCTGTTAGTTAGGCCATTCCTTCTGTTTGGGCACCTATCAGTGTAGGTGATACGCAGAGAGTGAACATTAGAATTAGCACTTCTGTCAGTGACAGAGAGCTAATTACGTATAGGTGACAAGTCATAAGTAAGTTATTAATGTCTCCGTTATGAGACCAATAAGACAGCTATAACACCAAACTGCAATTATTCATACAGCTGGACTCTCAAACTTTTGCCCCAGTTAAAATGATAGCAATTTATTTTCTTTAGTTAGATATAGATTACCATGTGTGTTTGGTGCTTATATTTGTCACTGCTTCAGTTGTGCTGTCTCTCACCTCCCTCCTAAGGTATGAAAGATCACTATGCCAATCATCTCCAGAAGAAGGAATTAAATTCAAAAAGCTAAACTAACCTAAATTTCAGTATGCAAGACTCACTTCTAAGTATGGGATCTGATGATCTTCAGCCTCTTAAAAAGATGGATGTAACAAATGCATTTCAAACAATTGTTTCAAACAGTGTGACTGTGTGCCGACAGTAAGAAATGCAAATGCAGAAGCAGCAATGAAAAAGTATCAGCCAATCGAACACACCTGCAGTAATGATCTTTTCATGGTTCGGAAGCAGCTAATGAGCCACTTGACCCACTATAAATTTTGCAAAGTCCAAGAAGCTAGCTGTGGAATGTGAAATAATGGCAGAACATTACTCAATGACAGCAACACCAGTCAGTCATAGTGCACAGCAAAAGTGGAACAACCTAGTTTCAGGGAGACATGAAGAGAGTTTTGGAAAAATCCACTGCTCAAAAAGTTCAACTGCTTAGCACAATGAAAGCTGGGACAGGCAAGAGGCTCCACCCTCAACCACTTCCAATGTGACCCAGGTAAATTGCCATCTCTTGAAGACTTGCAGTGCAGGCACCCTCTGTGAAGGGTTAGAGAGAAAAAGAAAATGAACACTTGCATTTGTGTATCACTCTTCACAACCTTAGAGCGATCCAAATCACTTAGATCTGATGGACTACTTTGGAAGTATGATCACTGTTATAATGTAAGAAAGATATAAACATAGAAAATGAAAACAGGAAGAGGCCATTCAGCCCTTTGAGCCTGCTCTGCCATTCAACATGATCATGGCTGATCATCCAACTCAATTCCCTGTTCCCACTGTCACCCCATTCTCTTTCATCCCTTTCGCCCCAAGAAAAATATTTAACTCCTTCTTGATAACATTCAATGATTTGGCTTCAATCATTTTATGTGGCAAAGAATTCTACAAATTCACCACTCTCTGTGTGAATAAATCTCTCCTCATCTCACTTCTAAGTGACCTCATCATATCCTTAGACTGTAACCTTTAGCTCTGGACTCCCTGACTATCAAGAACATCCCTTCTGCTTTTACACTGTTGAGTTCTGTTCAGATTTCATAGGTTTCCATAAGGTCCCTCTCCTTCTTCTAAAATTTAATTAATGTAGTGCTAATTGATCAATTCTCTCTTTATATATCAGTCCTGCCATCTGAGGAATGTTGTGGTAGCCAACCTGACCACTATAGGGTTCTACTAACAGCAATGCAATAATGATCAGATAGTTGTTTTACTAATATGACTGAGGGAATAAATACTGGGCAGAATGCCAGGGATAACATTGCTGCTCTTTACGCACTTTCTCTCAGCACTTTTGCTTGCAAATATGTAAGTTAGCTCGCTGAGCTGGAAGGTTTCTTTTCAGATGTTTCATCACCATAACTAAGTAACATCATCAGTGAGAATCTCTGGTGAAGTGCTGGTGGTATCTCCTGCCTCTCTTTTTATAGGTCTTCATTTCTTAAGGTGGGTGATGTCATTTCCGGTTCATTTTTTCAGGAGAAGGTAAGTGGGATCTAAGTCGATATGCTTATTGATGGAGTTCTGGTTAGAATGCCATATCTCTAAGAATTCTCGTGCATGTCTTTGTTTTGCCTGTCCTAGGATGTGTGTTGTCCTAGACAAAGTGATGTCCTTCTTTGTCTGGATGGATGGAAACTAGTGATAGTTGGTCAAGTCTTTTGGTGGATAGTTGGTGTTCCTATATCCTGGTGGCAAGATTCCTGCAAGTTTGTCCAATGTAGTTTTTTTTTTACAGTTCTTGCATGGTATGTTGTAAATGACGTTAGTTTTACTGGTAGTATCTAATAGATCCTTTAGGTTCACTGGTGTGTTGGTAGTTTGTAGGCTACCATGATGCCAAGGGGTCTGAGTAGTCTGGAAGTCATTTCTGATATGTCTTTGGTCTCCACAAACCGAGCTGCATCAAGTTATTATTTCAACTGCAACACTCAAGAACTACAAACAGTAGAAAAATACAGAAGAAAAATATTTACACAACATTTTCAAGAAAAATGGGTTACCAATAAACACAATCCACCGATTCCTCAGGAACAAACCCAAACAAGCAGACACAACGCAACCAAAAACTATAGCCACATTACTTTACATCAAAGATATATCAGAAATGACTTCCAGACTACTCAGACCCCCTTTCATCATGGTAGCCCACAAACCTCCGAACCCACTTAAACAGCAACTAAGGCATGGCATTCTAACTAGAACTCCATCAATAAATGCATCGACTTAGATCCCATCTATGTTCCCTTGAAAAAAACCCAGAAATAACATCATTTACCTTAAGAAGCCAACACCTATAAATAGAGAGTCGGAACATACCACCAGTGCTTCACCAGAGACTCTCACTGATGATGTTAATTGTGATGGTGATGAAATGCCTGAAAAGAAACCTTCCAGCTCAGCGAACTAACTTGCATACTTAACATCAACCTGAGCTACAAATCTTCTCAAAAAATGCGAACTTTTGTCATAGTCAGACATTTGTAGCACAGAAGGAGGCCATTCAGTGTATCATGCCCACATGAGTCAACAAACCTCTGATTTACTATTTTACCATTTTCCAGCTCTTGGCCCATAGCCATACAAGTAATGGCAGCGCAGCTGAATATGTAATTCTGCTTAAATGTTAAAAGAGATTTTGATTCCACCACTTTTTTTTAGCCAGTGAGTTGCAGATTCCTGCTTTTTTGATTTTGATTTGATTTATTGTTGTCACATGTAACTAACTACAATAAAAAGTTTTATTTTGTGAGCAGTATAGTCAGATCATAACAAACAAGGATATACAGCTTATCAGGTGCTTAGACAAAGTGAGGCATACAAGGTTACAACTGTACAGGAGGTACACAAAAGCAAGGTCAACATTAGATTGAAATTAGAGAGGTCCATTCAGCAGTCTGGAATCTGTTGGTACATGTGTTCAAGCTTCTGTATCTTCTGCCTGATGGAAGAGAGTTCTTTGGTTTTGCTGACATTGAGAGAGAGGTTGTTATCATTGCACCATGACACCAAGCACTCTATCTCCTTCCTTTATTCTCACACATCATTGTTTGACATCTGGACAACCATATTGGTGTCATCAGCAAACGTGTAGATGGTGTTTGTATGAAATTTGGCCACACCATTGTGGGTGTACAGGGAGTACAGTAGAGGTGCTGAGGATGCATCCTTGCAGAGCACCAGTGTTAAGGATTATCATGGAAGAGGTGCTGTTATCTATCTTCACTGATTGCGGTCTGTGGATCAGGAAGCTGAGGATCCAGTTGCAAAGGACACGGATGAGACCTAGGTTTAGGAATTTTGAGATTAGTTTGGTTGGCATTATAGTGTTGAAGGCAGAGTTTTATTTTATAAGTAGGAACCTGACATAGGTATCCTTAATATCCAAATGTTCCAGGAATGAGTGTAGGGCTAGAGAAATGGCATGTGTTGTGGACCTGTTTTGCCAGAAGGCAAGTTGCAGGGGATCGAGGAAGGCTGGGAGGCTAGAGTTGATATGGGCCACAACTAACCTCTCAAAGCACTTTATGATTTTGAAAGGCAGAGCCACTGGGCAATAGTTGTTGAGGCATGTTTCTTTGGTACTGTGTTGATGGTGGTCTTCTTGAAGCAGGTGGGGACTTCTCAGATCATAGCAATGAGAGGTTAAAGATGTCAGTGAACACTTTCACCAGCTGGTCCACACAAGATCTGTGTGCATTGCCAAGGACTCTATCTGAGCCAATCACTTTCCATGGGCTTACTCTCAGGAAGACTGATCTGACATCTGCAGCAGTGACTGAGGGAACAGGTGAGTCTGAGTCTGTCAGAGCAGGTGACATCATGCCACCAGCATTCTGCTCAAACCGAGTACAAAAAGCACTGAGCACATCAGGGAGGGATGTGCTTTTGACCCATATTTTGTTCTGCTTTATTTTTAAACCATTGTGTCATGTAGGCCTTGCCACAGATGGCAGGCATTCATTTGGTTAGTTTGGGACTCCAACATGTCCCGGTTTAGCCTCTTGGCATCTCTACTGGCCTTGTGGAGGTCATATAGAGAAACCCTAGATATAGTTATAGAATCCCTACAATGTGGAAACAGGCCCTTCAGCCCAACATGTCCAAACCAACCCTCCAAAGAGTAACCCACCCAGACCCATTCCCCTACATTTACCCCAGACTAATGCACCTAACCTACACGTCCCTGAACACTATGGGTGATTTAGCATGGACAATTCACCTAACCTGCACATCTTTAGATTGTGGGAGGAAATAGAGCACTGGAGGAAACCCACACAGACACGGGAGTAATGTGCAAACTCCACACAAACATTCACCCAAGGCAGGAATCGAACCTGGTTTCCTGACGCTGTGAGGCAGCAGTGCTAACCACTGAGTTAACATGCCGCCCAACTATTTTGATTTCCTGCAAAGGTCTGGATCATCTGACTTGAATGCCATGCGCCTGGACTTGAGTAGGCAGTGGATTTCCTAGGTCATCCAATGTTTTCGGTTGGCGAACACATGGATTGACTTTTTTGGTACGCAGTCCTCAGCGCACTTACTAACAAAGTCCTTGATGGTGGGGCACATCCGTTTCGGTTGTCCACTGAATTCTTAAATATGGTCCAGTCCACCAATTTCTGAGCAGAAGCTACTCTGCTGCCTCAGAGCAGCATTGCACTTTCTATGCAAGGGCCTTTCATTTCAACTGTCTTCTGAATGAAAGAATTTCTCCTCAACTCTATTCTTAGACTTCTTACACTTACCTTAAATCTATGTCCCCGATTATTGGTTTCCTGACTACTGCAAAAATTGCCCTCCCATCATTTTCAACTAGATATAGCAGAACTGAAGAACTTAGATCTGATCCATTGATTGTGGAATCACTTACCTGCGTTATTCGCTTTCTGCTGTTTGACACCGGATTTATTGCTTCATCAGGTTGACAATTCATTTTCAGATATGTCTGATGACCCTGACACATTCCCCTGCACTCATCAATGGTGAGCTACTAATCCTCCCCATCTTTCAGCCAATTCCTCATATTCCTACAAAGTATACCCCAGAAAATACAGTTTGCTGAGAGGATGCTACTGTCTTTCATTGGTGGGGACTGCAGATACTCTTGGAGGATACCATCAAACCTAGCAGAAGTCTGGGCAGATTCAGTGGCAGGCAATAAAAAGAGCACTGGGAAGTGGTAGCAGTGGGAACATAATTGCTATCATTCTGAAAGAAGACAGCAGGATCATGATCCATGGAGTTCTCCCCACACTTGTCAGGTCAGCTTAGTAATCTCATTTCCATGTTACAACACAGATTGCTGTGTTCTCATGAAGGCCTGCAAACCTGTTTGAGTACTGGAATCCACAGCAAAGATGGCAGTAGTCTGAAATTGGATGGCACCTAGTTGGGTTTGCAATTGCAACCAGCAGCGATCCCAAGACCTCTATCTGAGCTTTCATGACAGCATTCAGTTATTATATGTCTTCCACTGATACTACAATAAAAGTTGAGATGTCAGCCATTGAACCTGAACACTGGGAAGGATGAGCTCCAAGCTCTGCCTGAAACCCTGTGCTAAGTAAGAGCCAGATTAACAATGTCAACAGGCTTTCTTATAACAGCATGTCTTTGCGCACGGCCATTGACATGTTCCTGCAAACTTCCAAGCAAAGACTTCATCTGAGGTTCTCCCAGTTCTGGTCTCCCTGCTAGAGAAAAGGTGTTGTTAAACTTGAAACTGTGCAGAAAAGATTTACAAGGATGTTACCAGGGTTGGAGGTGTTGAGCTGTAAGGAGAGGCTGAATAGGCTGTGGCTATTTTCCATGGAGCACAGGAGGTTCAGGGGTAACCTGAAAGAGGTTTATAAAATCATGAGGGGCATGGATAGTGTGAATAACCAAGGGCAGGGGACGCCAAAACTAGAGGGCACAGGTTTAAGGGGAAAGATTTAAACGAGACCTAAGGGGCAATGTTTCCATGCAGAGGGTGGTGTGTGTGTGTGTATGGAATGAAATGCCAGAGGAAGTGGTGGACACTGGTACAATTACAACATTGAAAAGGCATCTAAATGGGTATCTGATTAGGAAGGGTTTCGAGGGATATGAACAAAAACAAAGAACAAAGAAAATGTACAGTACAGGAACAGGCCATTCTGCCCTCCAAGCCTGTGCCGATCCAAATCCACTGTCTAAACCTATCGCCCAATTCCTAAGGATCTGTATCCCTCTGCTCCCCACCTACTCATGCATCTGTCCAGACACACCGTAAATGAATCTACCTTGCCTGCCTCTATTACCTCTGCTGGCAAAGCGTTCCAGGCACATACCACCCTCTGTGTAAAGTACTTTCTGCATATATCCCCCTTAAATGTTTCAGCTCTCACCTTGAAGATGTGACCTCTCATTATTGATCCCTCACCCTGGGACAAAGCTTATCTCTATCCATCCTGTCTACATCCTTCATCATTTTGTGGACCTCAAACGGGTCCCCCTCAATCTCCTTTTTTCTAATGAAAACAATCTTAACCTACTCAACCTCTCTTCATAGCTAGCACCTTCCATACCAGGCAACATCCCCATAAATCTTCAATGCACCCTCTCCAAATTATCCACATCCTTTTGGTAATGTGGAGACCAGAACAGTACAAAGTATTCTAAATGTGGCCTAACCAAAATCTTGTACAATTTTAACATGACCTGCCAGCTCTTATACTCAATACTCCGTCTGATGATGGCAAGCATACCATATGCCTTCTTGACCACTCTAGAAAAAGTCCAAATCCAGGGTCAAATAGGAGTAGATTAATTGAGGATATCTGGTTGGTATGGATGACCAAAGGGTCTGTTTCCTTGCTGTACAACTCGATGACTTTAACTTATCTGTGGCCTTGGTCTCCAAGGATTTGGTGCACACGTGATCATTTTTCCTGGCCTTTCTGCAGGCCATTATGCCTAGATGGTTTCAGTGATCCTGTTTTCATGATCTCATGGACACCTGAACCAATTAATATTGAGCTCCGTTTCTCCTCCAAGTCATTGAGTCATATGGCACCTGGAACCTGTCCCCTATTGGCTCTTCGCTGATTACTTCTGTCATTTTCTACCTTGGCTTGCAAAAGAGAGGAAAAAAATATCAATAAGTCTGCAGCAATATGTTTAGGTGATTTGCCAGTCATAGCTAACTTGCTGGAGGGATGTAGAAGCTACAAACAAATGTGGTGTTTTTTTGTAGTTGACAGCTGTTGGCGTACTTGACATTAGCATAAGTCCTTGATTTTTAGATATTCTTGCATGAGTGATTATGGTTTGATAAGGAGGAAATGGAATTTTGCAGATCCATTTACTAGTGTAGAAACTATTGGTCCAGCTTGTCCCAATGTGGTTGAGGAAAACCCCGTCGTAGTCCAACTAGAAGAGTTTCTTGTCAGAAAATAAGGTAATTTATTGAATGTTAGCGACTAGTTCCAGGTTATATTGATATGATAGACATTGTTGCGGACAGATATTAGATCTCACTTCTTTGCAATCCTAAGCTTTTCTATCATATATTCATTCAACATCATCCTAGTAGTCGTGCTTATGGCACTCCTCAGAAATACATTGTTCAAACTCTTTCAGATCCATTAACATTCATGGTTGACCTTGCGCTGATCACTAGCTGAGAAGTGATGCTGCACAAGTCCGAAATGTCCTTGAAGGCACCCCCCACTCTAGCCCAGGTATGTCCCACTTCCCCGAAAACACAGATCCAGTGGTTAGTGGAGAGAGATTTTGCTGAAGCTCCTCGATGCTGCCTGAATTGCTGTGCTCTTCCAGCACCACTGATCCAGAATCCAGTGGTTAGTGCCATGGACATCCCCTTCTCCCATACTCTGGATTGATCACTCTTTCTACAGCCCGCCTTTGAGAAAAGGTCTTGTATCTTGTCAGCTTTCATCAAATAGCTGAAAGACTGACTTCTTCTTTTCTGCATATCATTTCATTTTGCATTGTAATTTCAAATACCTCTTCATTCATCTTTTTGGTTTTCAAATAAAACTTGTAACATATATCTTAGCATCCATTTTTCAGAGGCCTCTATTTCTTCAATAGATCTGTACTGACTGTTCAAGTTTCTGAAGCAGTCAAGAAAAAGGAAAGACATGCAGAATTGTTACAAGCTGAGTTTTCTTGGTGTTAACACATCTTTCACCTTCACAAAATTACTTCTGCTCACAAATTACTGGCTATGTCTACACTTCTGCTAGCTTTGCATCATAGCTGCCATTTTCTGCTATAATTTGTCCTAAATAAAATTGAGCCTATCTACTTGTTCCAATGAGATGCTATCCACTTCAATCTTCACTCTAGTTTCTTCTTATGTATTCCTGCAAGGAGCTGAAGTTTTTGTCTTTTTATGTTTACACTGACTCCATATCCTAAACATCTAAAATGTTACTTGATCTACAATGCTCTCAGAACCATTGAATTCTTATGGCATAGCAAGAGGCCAGTCTACTTCTGCTTCTTAAAGTCTTGCTCCGTCATTCTTGCAGTTCAAGTTTGTTATGTCCTGGTCTCCAACGTTTGCCTCTGAAGGTACATCTAATTCTCTATTTGTTCTATATATAGGATGAGAAAGTTTGGTGATTGTGCATGGTGCTGACACACTCCTCTCTTCAAATTAAACATGGCTTACTGTCCTTCTTTTAATCTACTGTTTGCTATTTAGTCTGAATATAGATTCTGGATAAATCTCACACCTTTATTGTCCCTTAGTGCTGCAAATGTTTCCTTTTTAAGTATTTGCCCCATTCTCTCTTGAAAGATATCATAGAATGTGCTTCCAGCAGCCATTCAGACAGTGAATTCCAGATCAGAACAGATAGTTGCGTTTTAAAAAAAGTTCTTTCTATCATCATTTCATTCTTCAGAGGAGTAAAGAAATTTTATAGTTGAATCCTGATGCTGAGAAACCAGACACAAAGAAAATACCTCAAACTGTAGCAGAGAGAGAGTTGAAGGAAAGACCCTTTCAGAACTATGCAATTCATTTCTTACCCTCCAACCTTCAAAATAACTACACAATCCTTTAAGCCAAAGCTCAAAAGAAGATTTATTTTTATTCTTCCAATCACCTTAGCATGCACCACACAAAATGTAATTGCCTAGTGTTGGAACAGGGTTGGGGGTCATTGCAGTCTGCTTCTCTGAATTGGGAATCTCAGCTGTGCTAATCTGCTGGTTCTCTCCTCTCAAAAATAATCAGTGGCAAATCAGCAGACGCATTGCATTGTCATTTCTGGTGTACAATCAGTTCTGCTATAATGCAGTAGTTTCATTCTCATGTAATCCCGTATTGTAAGGAAATTATTAATAGCAGCACCTTTTAAACTAATGGGGCCAGAATCACGTTATAACCAATGCATGCTTTAAAAGTTCACACTTTAGAAACAGTGTCCCCCAATTCGACATTTGCATTATTAGCAAATTTCCATTAATGAGTCGCGCGTTATAGCAGTACGACCTTATACTAAATATTCTGTTATGTTTCCAAAATGGCTTCCTGGTGATTTTGTACTGGGTTATAAACTTGACAGGTCATGATGAAATGAATAGCCTCATGTTCATTATAATAATTCTGTAATTTTGTAAGTCTATAATATCTTCTGGTTTACAGCCATAAATAACTTTTAAGTCCAGGAAGTTTGTTGTGACCAATTCTTCTTTCCATATTGAATCTACAGGATGTGTCTAATTCTCAGTGGAAGATGATAGGCTGCAAAATACATTAACTAATTAGATATAATTACAATCAGCAGGAGCCAGGTATGTCACATCCATTTCCATTAGGATATTGTGAAGGACTGCATATTTCTCAAATCAAAAACAGTCTGACATCATCAAATTGGTGGATCTAAATACAGCTCGACATTAATTTTCATAATTATTACCTCATACTTTACCTATCCCTGAGCTCTCTCCCCTTTAGTAAACAAATATACATTTGTGTATATAACTACTCCTGCATTTACCACTACTCCCTATACCCCCAAATCTCTACTTTCACAAATATATGTGGTCTGGAATGTATACGATTCCCCGAGGCAGCATTAATTTCTGACTTGGAATGTTGGTAGAGCTTTTGCTTGAGGACTGTTGACCTTGATTCCAATATTGACCTCGATAGGTTTCTCGGATGAGGGATCTTTTATGTCATGGATGTCCCACATCGAGGAGACCATTCCTCTGATCCTGCAAATAGTCCATTACCTTATTTAAACAATCTTAATTTCGTAAATTTCATTTGTAGGTGAACACTTTACTGCTAGCTCATACAGTTGCTCCATAACATCATCTTTAGAGCAGTTAAACTCATGATCATCCATCATACAGGATGACTGCTTTTCTGAAACAAATACTTCCTCTTTGTTATATCTCCAATTTTCATTCCAAGCAAATCTTTGTTTGACTGTTGTCTGGATTTATGAACATAATCTGGTTTCATGGAGTCATATACAGCTCGTCTCCAATTATTTCAAGCAAATACTTTTTTTTTGATGTATTTGAGTTGAAGTGTCTAAGTTCCTTACTTCAGTTTTGATGCTGTTGGATGTCTCCATTCCTACTCACTGGATGTCTTTCTGGTGAACTGGGTATTTTCACATCTTCAGTCATGTCACTGTAAGAGTGCTGCTTATTTATCACTATCTTTATGACTGGCAATGACAAGTCTGCTTTGAGAGACAACACATTGCAACATTATTCATTAATGGTCAAAATGGAAAACATTTGCACCAGTCCTGTAATGTCTGGAGTCCTTTTCCTGCTGACAGTAGTAACAATTCTCTCATGACAAGGAAAGTAACCTCGGCAGATTCTTTCTTCTAAATGAAAGCAAAATGTTGTGGGTGCTGGAAATCTGATATAAAAACAGAGAATGTTGGAGACAATGAGTACATCTGGCAGCATCTCTGGAGAGAGAAACGCATTTCTTTCAATGATGCTGATTTGAATCCAATGATTTCATTGAAAGGCGGAGAAGACTTGATGGGCGAATAGCTAACCTCTGTTCCTCAGTCATATGATCGTATAATGAAAGGCTTTTTAACACATTGTCAAAAGTGTCTTGTTTTCTTTGATATTTTAGCATTTTGTAACATGATCCTCCTACAACACACTGAATACAATAATGTATTATCTTGTTTAACATCAGATTTAATGTTTAATTTTGAAGCAATTTTATATCTTAAGAATTGTCTTCTCCAAACTGTATAATACTGTGTTTTGTTTGGTTCATCTTTAACTTTAATTCTTTATGGAAATATTATTTCTCTTTCCATTTCTTCTTAAATGTATATATTTACTCTTTATTTATACCTACTTTACATCATAGCATCTCAATGTTATTTGTAATCTGCTGACTTCAAGCATATATACTTATTAAATCAATGCCGTATTAATTCTGTTCTTTGATTGTACCTTCAGAATTTTAAACACTGCGTTCAGACCTTTAAACTTTTGTTCAACAGCAATACTGCATGATAATCTTCCAATAAAACTTTACATTCAATTCACTTTAAAAAGTACATTGTGTTATTTTGTTCAAGTGTATAATTGCCTTAAAGGTAATATTGTACCTCTGTACTGCTCACGAGGGCTTTCCTGCATTTGTAAAATATTAGTTCCCACAAATGAAGGATTTTCCTTTTGTTTGCAGTTTATTGTATCACAGCAATTCACCTTAACTAGCCAGGCATAATTATAATTATCGAGAACCAGGTATGTCATGTCTGTCTTCATTGGGGCCCTCATGCAAGATTAATTGGTTTTCCATCCAAAAGCTGTTTTATGTCATCAGATTAGGTGTAGCTTAAGTTCAACATTAACTCTCTCCAAACCACTATTTTACTCAGAAATACATGTCTCCTCAGGCACCCCAGAATAGAATACCATTTGTCAATTTCTGAACATCAATGTGGATGAACCATCTCCAGGCCTTTGTATTTTATAGGAGATGAATTTCTCCTCCTGTTATCATTTTTCACATGACAGAGAAAGCATGAGAATGGAAACTTTCAGACAAAGGCTGATTTGACACCTGCTGGAGAAGTTTTAACGTAGTTGTTATAGAGTTCCCACAGAAAGAATGAGGCTACAATATTCCAAAGCCATAAAATTTATTGCCATGACGGAGTCTACTTAAATTTACATTAACTTCACAAGGCTTTATCCTTATGAGCATGACTGCTCTTTTAAGGTGAGCATTGATTAAGAGTCTATAAAGTGTCTACAATACAACAGCTTGCTGTTATCAAAGTGTTTATCTGATCTTTTGAGATCATTTGCACCGGGGATGGGTCCTGAGAAATTCACTGTCTGTGTCAACCAGGCTGGCTTGCATTTCCTTCTATTTATATAAATGATTTGAATTTGAGCATAAGAGGTATAATTAGTAAGTTTGCAGATGATTCTAAAATTGGAGGTGTAGTGGACAGCAAAGAAGGTTACCTCAGATTGCAACAGGACCTTGATCAGATGGGCAAATGGGCTGAGGAGCGGCAAATGGAGTTTAATTCAGATAAGTGAGAGGTACTGAACTTTGGGCAAGCAAATCTTATCAGGACTTATACACTTAATGGTAAGGTCCTAGGGAGTGTTGCTGAACAAAGAGACCTTGGAATGCAGGTTCATAGCTTCTTGAAAGAAGAGTTGCATTGAGATAGGATAGTAGGAAGGCATTTGGTATACTTTCCTTTACTGGTCAGAGTATTGAGTACAGGAGTTGGGAGACCATGTTGCAATGGTACAGGATATTGGTTAGGCCATTGTTGGAATATTGCATACAATTCTGGTCTCCTTCCTATCAGAAAAATGTTGTGAAACTTGAAAGGGTTCAGAAAAGACTTACAAGACTGTTGCCAGGGTTGGAGGATTTGAGCTGTAGGGAGAAGCTGCACAGGCTGGGGCTGGTTTCCCTGGAGTGTCAGAGGCTGAGGGGTGACCTTATAAAGGTTTATAAAATCATGAGGGGCATGGATAGGGTAAATAGACATAGTCTTTACCATAGGGTGGGGCTATGCAGAACTAGAGGGCATAGATCTAGGGTGAGAGGGGAAAGATATAAAAGAGACCTAAGGGGCAAACTTTTCATGCAGAGGGTGGTACGTGTATGGAATGAAGTGCCAGAGGAAGTGGTGGAGGCTTGTACAATTGCAATATTTAAAAGGCATCTGGATGGGTATATGAACAGGAGGGGGTTGGAGGGATATGGGCAAGGTACTGGCATGTGGGACTAGATTAGGTTGGGATATTTGGTTGGTATGGACAAGTTGGACCGAAGGGTCTGCTTCTGTGCTGTACATCTCCATGACTGTAACTATTTCCTTAGTAATTTTGGTCTAAATGAATTAATAAATAACAGAACAAAAAAACTTGAATGATTTACAAGTATAAATAAGTGAATAGTTATTCAAAGTTTGTTCTATCATTTATCTGTAAAATCTGACACAGCTTTGCATTTTTACACTCATTCTTGCCATTCGTAGAGTAGTACCTACAAAGTACTGTAACAGAGTAAGCATTTGAGAAAGAAATTCAAATATTGAGTTTATGCAATCGTAATTTTGAAGACAATCCTGAAACACAGCGCTGTAAGATTTTAAATGTTATGTTTGTATCTATTTCATGCTTTTTTCTGTGGTGCCAGAATGACAGAGCTTTGATACGTGAATGAAAAACACATTCAAACACCAAATCCTCCTGTTCAGTGCATTTTATTTAGGGAAAATTAGTTGTAGCCTTTGGGATTAATGTAACACAGTGGTGTTCAGAAGCTTAAGCAAATTTACTGTTCATCAATTTCTGACTTTTATTCTTTATTCCTTAAGGTTTGTAGGGGAAGCCACATGATTTTGGATACCTCGCGTTTCAGTCAATGGAGCTAGTTGACAACACTGTAATGGATTTCTGGGAAGGCATGCATATGTCAAGTAAGGATGGTTCTCTGACTTTTGCTCAGAGCGTGATTCCATGCTGCTAAGTGTTACAGATGTCAAGTAAGCATGAAGTACAATGACGGATCTAAAAATACTCCAGCAAATGTCATGCTCTGTGGTACATCATTAACCATGCCTGCATCCATCAGCTCAACATGGTTTTCATGCCTTTTGCATTTCAATTATATACTGCAGAGAGCAGAAGAAAGAAGCTTTTAGTAAATATTCCTACTCTTGGATCAAAGGACGAGTTTACAACTAATCATCAAACTTTAACATGTTTTTATATTAAATGCATATTTTATTATTTTCTGATTTGTACAAGGTTTAAAATATCTGGTGATAATGCAGTCTCTGTCGATGTTTTTAAAACATTAAAATAAACATATATAGCAAGAAATAAGGTGAGGGAACAATGAATGAATAAGAGTTTCCAGTCAGAAATAAAAAAGAATCATATGGTAGGTATCGACAACTGGGATCAACTGAATCTCTTGAAGATTATAAAGAGTGGAGGGGCATTCTTAAGATGGAAATCAGGAAGGCAGAGAGGGGATATAAAGTAACCTTGGCAAATAAGGTTAAAGATAATCCAGAAATATACTACAAAGTCATTTAAAGCAAGAGAGCAACCAGAGGTAGAGTAGGACCCCTTAAAAATCAACACGGTCTTCTTTGCGGAGATGGGAGAGATATTAAATAAATATTTTGTGTCAGTTTTTACTGTTGAGAAAGAAATGGAAGCTAGAGAACTTAGAGAAACAAATATTGATGTTTGGAAAACAGTTCACATTACAGCAGAGGAAGTGCTGGAAATACTGGAGGTCTTTGGGGGCAGCACGGTGGCTCAGTGGTTAGCACTGCTGCCTCACAGCACCAGGGTCCCAGGTTTGATTCCAGCCTCGGGTGACTGTCTGTGTGGAGTGTACACATTCTCCCCGTGTCTGTGTGGGTTTACTCTGGTTTCCTCCCGTAGTACAAAGATGTGCAGGTTAGGGTGAATTGGTGCATTAGTCAGAGGGAAATGGGTCTGGGTGGGTTACTCTTCGGAGGGTCGGTGTGGACTTGTTGGGCTGAAGGGCCTGTTTCCACACTGTAGGGGATCTAGTCTAAAATATAAAGGTAAATAAATCTCTGGAACCTGATCACCTGTATCCCAGGATGTGATGGGAAGTTAGGGAGGAAATTATGAGTACCCGAGCAGAACTTTTTGTACCAGAGGGAAGTACCAGAGGGCAGGAGGGTGGCTAATATTGTGCTATTGTTTAATAAAGGCTGTAAGGAGAAGCTTGGAAACTACAGACTTGTCAGTGGTTGATAAGTTGTCAGAAGTGATTTTGAAAGATCGGATTTACATGCATTTGGAGAGGCAAGGATTGATGAGGGATAGTCAGCATGGTTTTGTGCGAGAAAAATCATGTCTCACAAACTTGATTAAGTTTTTTTTAATGAAGTAACCAAAAAGATTAATGAGGGCAGAGTGGTAGAAGTTGTTTACTTGGGCTTTAGAAAAGCCTTTGACAAGGTTCTACATTGAAGACTAATTAGTAAAGTTAGATCACATGGGATTCAGGGTGAGCTTCCTGATTAAGTACAAATTGGCTTTATGTTAAGATCAGAGGGTAGTGGTTAGAGGGTTGTTTATCAGATTGGAGGCCTGTGACCAGTGATGTTCCAAGGGACCTATACTGGGTCCACTTTTGTTAGTCATTTATATGAATGATTTGGATGGGAATGTATGAGGCATGTTTAGTTACCAGATGACATTAAATTTTATGGTTTAGTGGATAGCAAAGGAAGTTATCTAAGATTACAAAGACATCTTGATCAATTGGATCAATAGCTGAGGATTGGCAGATGCAATTTAATTTGGATAAATGAAAGGTTTACATTTTGGTTGTATAAACAGGGACAGGACATACACAATTAATAGTAGGGCATTGGGTAGTGTTGTAGAACAATAAGATCTTGGGGTTCAGGTACATAATCTTTGAAATTTGTGTCACATGTTGGCAGGATGGTTAAGAAGACATTTAGCAAGCTTGCCATCATTGCTCAGATGTTTTGATCGTAGGAGACTTTTACAGGATATTCATTAGGCCTCTTCTGGATTAGTGTGCAGGCCTGGTGGTCTTGTTATTGAAAGAATTTTGTTAAACTGGAGAGAATTCAGAAAATAATTAGCAACATATTACCAGTAATGGAGGGTTTGAGTTATAAAAATACACTGGAGAAGGTAATACTACTTTCACTGGAGCGTAAGTGGTTGAGGGGTGACCTTATAGAAGTTTATAAAATCATGAGGGGCATAGGTAAGGTAGTTGAGGAGAAGTGTTGGCTTTGTGATATTAGCACTGGATTGTTACTCCAAAGACCCAGATGATGATAGGGCAGAGGACGGGTGGGTGCAGGTTCAAACCCTGCTGCAGCAGATACAGCCATACAGTGTGGAAGCAGACCCTTTGGTTCAACCAGTCCATACTGATCATAATCCCAAGCTAAAAGGTGGTTGGATCTGGGTAATCCACGATGGAGGACGGGAAAGATTTCTGGCTGTAACAGCTGCTCCTTTTTTTTTTGAGTTATTTTAGGTGTTGAAAGTGATTTCCTTGAATTGCAGGAGCAGCAATTACTGTTTTATATGCTGTTGCATTGTTTTAGAACTTTTTGGAAAAAAAAGTCAAAGCAACCGCAGTTTAAAAGGGAGAAGAACAGACAAAGGAAGCACATGGTGAGGTCATTGCAGGAGAGAGAGAGGGAGAGAACCTGCACAGCTACTGCCTTTGATGTTTGAATTTGTGTATCGCTGGATATTGGAGTGCATCTGGGAAAATTATTAAACAGTGAAATTCACAACTAATCTTGGAGGAACTGGTGGGCGAAGTTCACAGCACAGAATCAGATAAGTTAATTGTTCTTTTAAGTATGGCCTACAGAGAATCTGCAGTAGTGAGTAGAGTAGGTTCTTTCTTGATTATATGTTTTGGAGATATGTCTCTTGATTAAACTTAAAATATAAGCCATAACTATTCATTTAACCTGGGGCAGTGTTTGTAGAGGAATAATACGGTGTTATTTTCTGGATCTGCAGATTGTGAAGCAGCAAAAATGGTCTTTAATAGAGTGATATGTACTTCTTTTCAGATGTGGGACTTTAAAGAGGGTTTAAGTGTTACTGCGGATTATATCTGCCATAAATGCTGCTGGCTGCTAATTTTATCAGATTGAATGGATTGATTGGAGAAAGTTAGAAGCAATGAGGAATTTGCAACAGCAACAGTATGTGATGGATAACAGTTATAGAAAGGGGGGAAAGTCTCAGATACAGTCACATAGATGGGTTAACTCCAGAAAGGGTAAGAGAGGTAGGCACCTAGGGCAGGAATCTTTTGAGGATATACCCATTTCAAACTGGTATGCTGTTTTCGAAAATGTAGGGGATGATTCTCAGGGGAATGTAGCACAAACAGCCAAGTTTCTGGTATTGAGACTGGCTCCAATGCAATGAGGGATATGTCGGCTTCCAAGAGATCAATTGTGTTAGGGGATTCTGTAGTCCGAGGTACAGACAGATGTTTCTGTGGCCAGCAGAGAAAAAGCAGAATGGTGTGTTGTTTCCCTGGTGCCAGGATCAAGGATGTCTCGGAGAGGGTGCAGAATGTTCTCACAGGGAAGAGGGGCCAGTAGGAGGTCATTGTCCACATTGGAACCAACGATATTGGAAGGGAAAAGGTTGAGATTCTGAAGGGATATTACAGAGAGTTAGTCAGAAATTTAAAAAGGAGGTCCTCAACAGTAGTAATATCCGGATTACTCCCGGTGCTATGAGCTAGTGAGGGCAGGAATAGGAGGATAGAGCAGATGAATGCATGGCTGAGGAGCTGGTGTATGGGAGAAGGATTCACATTTATGGATCATTGGAATCTCTTTTGGGGTAGAAGTGACATGTACAAGGAGAACGGATTGCACCTAAATTGGAAGAGGACTAATATACTGAGATGGAAATGTGTCGCTGGAGAAGCGCAGCAGGTCAGGCAGCATCTAGGGAACAGGAGAATCGACGTTTCGGGCATCTCTGATCTCCAGCATCTGCAGACCTCATTTTCTCTTCAAGGACTAATATACTGGCAGGGTAATTTGCTAGAGCTGCTCGGGAGGATTTAAACTAGTAAGGGGGGGTGGGAACTAGGGAGATAGTGAGGAAAGAGATCAATCTTAGACTGGTACAGTTGAGAACAGACGTGAGTCAAACAGTCAGGTTAGGCAGGGACAAGGTAGGACTAATAAATTAAACTGCATTTATTTCAATGCAAGGGGCCTAACGGGGAAGGCAGATGAACTCAGGGCATGGTTATGAACATGGGACTGGGATATCATAGCAATTACAGAAACATGGCTCAGGGATGGGCAGGACTGGCAGCTTAATGTTCCAGGATACAAATGCTACAGGAAGGATAGAAAAGGAGGCAAGAGAGGAGGGGGTGGCATTTTTGATAAGGGATAGCATTACAGCTGTGCTGAGGGAGGATATTCCTGGAAATACATCCAGGGAAGTTATTTGGGTGGGGCTAAGAAATAATAAAGTGATGATCACTTTTTTGGGATTGTATTATAGACCCTCTAATAGTCAGAGGGAAATTGAGAAACAAATTTGTAAGGAGATCTCAGCTATCTGTAAGAATAATAGGGTGGTTATGGTAGGGGATTTTAACTTTCCAAACATCGACTGGGACTGCCATAGTGTTAAGGGATGGAGAGGAATTTAAGTGCATACAAGACAATTTTCTGATTCAGTATGTGGGATGTACCTACTAGAGAAGGTGCAAAGCTTGACCTACTCTTGGGAAATAAGGCAGGGCAGGTGACTGAGGTGTCAGTGGGGCAGCACTTTGGGGCCAGGGACCATAATTCTATTAGATTTGAAATAATGATGGAAAAGTATAGACCAGATCTAAAAGTTGAAGTTGTAAATTGGAGAAAGGCCAATTTTGACTTTATTAGGCAAGAACTTTCGAAAGCTGATTGGGGGCAGATGATCGAAGGTAAAGGGATGGCTGGAAGATGGGAAGCCTTCAGAAATGAGATAACGAGAATCCAGAGAAAGTATATTCCTGTTAGGGTGAAAGGGAAGGCTGGTAGGTTAAGGGAATGCCGGATGACTAAAGAAATTGAGGGTTTGGTTAAGAAAAAGAAAGAAGCAAATCTAAGGTATAGACAGGATAGATCGAGTGAATCCTTAGAGTATAAAAGAAGTAGGAGTAATAGATGGTGACATCTTGCAAAATGTCCATATTACAGAGGAGGAAGTGCTGGATATCTTGAAACTCATGAAAGTGGATAAATTCCCAGGACCTGGTCAGGTGTATCCTAGAACTCTGTGGGAAGCTAGAGAAATGATTGGGCCTATTGCTGAGATGTTAGTACCATCGATAGTCTCAGGTGAGGTGCCGAAAGACTGGAAGTTGGCTAACATGGTGCCACTGTTTAAGAAGTGTGCTAATGACAAGCTAGGGAACTATAGACCAGTGAGCCTGAACTCGGTGGTGGGTAAATTGTTGGAGGGAATCCTGAAGCACAGGATGTACATATATTTGGAAAAGCAAGGACTGATTAGGGATAGTAAACATGGCTTTGTGCATGGGAAATCATGTCTCACAAACTTGATTGAGGTTTTTGAGGAAGTAACAAAGAGGATTGATGAGGGTAGAGTGGTAGATGTGATCTATATGAACTTTAGTAAAGCGTTCGACAAGATTCCCCATGGGAGACTGATTAGCAAAGTTAGATCTCATGGAATACAGGGAGAACTAGCCATTTGGATACAGAACTGGCTCAAAGGTAGAAGACAGAGGGTGGTGGTGGAGGGTTGTTTTTCAGACTGGAGGCCTGTGACCAGTGGAATGCCACAAGGATCGGTGCTGGGTCCTCTACTTTTTGTCATTTACATAAATGATTTGGATGCGCGCATAAGAGGGGCAGTTAGTAAGTTTGCAGATGACACCAAAATTGGAGGTGTAGTGGACAGCGAAGAGGGTTTCTTCAGATTACAACAGGATCTTGACCAGATGGCCAATGGGCTGAGAAGTGGCAGATTGGAGTTTAATTCAGATAAATG
>NC_057710.1:47398762-47444978 GCF_004010195.1 Chiloscyllium plagiosum | reverse complement strand
TGAGTACAGGAGTTGAGAGGTCATGTTGCGGCTGTACAGGATATTGGTTAGGCCACTGCTGGAATATTGTGTGCAATTCTGGTCTCCTTCTTATCGGAAAGATGTTGTGAAACTTGAAAGAGTTCAGAAAAGATTTACAAGGATTATGCCAGGGTTGGAGGATTTGAGCTATGGGGAGAAGCTGAACAGGCTGGGGCTGTTTTCCCTGGAGCGACAGAGACTGAGGGGTGACCTTATAGAGGTTTTCAAAATTGAGGCGCATGGATAGGGTAAATAGGCAAAGTCATTTCCCTGGGTTTGGGGAGTCCAGAACTAGAGGGCATAGGTTTAGGGTGATAGAGGAAAGATATAAAAGAGATCTACTGGGCAACTTTTTCAGAGGGTGGTACATGTATGGAATGAGCTACCAGAGGAAGTGGTGAAGGCTGGTACAATTGCAACATTTAAGAGGCATTTGGATGAGTATATGAATAGGATGCGTTTGGAGGAATATGGGCCGGGTGCTGATAGGTGGGACTAGATTGGATTGGGATATCTGGTCGGCATGGACGGGTTGGACCAAAGGGACTGTTTCCATGCTGTACATCTCTATGACTCTATGAATAGCAAGGGTCTTTTCCCAGGGTGAGGGAGTTCAAAACTAGTGGGCATATGTTTTCAGGTGAGAGAAAAGATTTGGGAAGGACATGAGGAGCAACCTTTTTATGCAGAGAGTGGTTTGTCTGTGGAATGAACTTCCAGAGAATTTGGTGGATCCTGGGTAGAGTGGAGGGATATGTGCCAAGTGCAGGTAGACAGGGCTAGTTTAATTTGTGATTATGGTCATCATGGACTGATTGCAACAAAGAGTCTGTTTCTGTGCTGTGTGACTTCATGAGTCTAAATATCCTTTTTCATTAGCATCAAACGTATTCTGAGATTTTCAAAACAATGTAGGATATTATAACTTACATCATGTTTTATCATTGAACAAGTCAGTTAATCCTAGTCATCAAAAGTAAATATGAATGGCTGAAAACCAAAAGGCATTGAATCGGTGAGTACCAAATTTTCCACTTTTAATGGACTTACAGTCCATAAAATATAAAGGCCAGCAAATAAAAGTTAATCTTTTATCCAATAGATTTGTTTCATCTAGTCTTGACTCAACTGCTGTTTGGAGTATTTCTTGCTGATTTTGCATTCTCTACACAAAGGGAAAGGAAGATCATTCCCAGAAATGTGCCTCCTGTTTTCCAGATTGATGGCAGCTGTCGCCAATTCAGTCACTCAGGTCACTGTATTCTTTGAACTTGAGAAAAATAGCAGTAACCACTGTAAACTAAAAATTGGAAAATGTGTAAAAACATGAAGTGTGCAATCCAATTGAAAAAAAATGAATCCTAGAGGAATTCTGAAATTAGTCGATAATCCTGATGATGATGATATAATAGTAATTGTAGATGAATTTATTGCAGCTTATTTTATTTGAGGTTTTGTGCAGACTTTTGGCGCAACTTTCTAATTATTATATATGTTAGTAAAAACAAAAGTTAATGTATCTATTAAGAAAGACAGAGAATCTTCAAAGTCATATGACATTTCCTGTTTATTCACTTAAGCCAGAAGACCTGATAAATATCTTATCTCAGATCAACCAAAAGGGAGCCATTTAGAATTTGATCAATCAATGGACAAAATAAAAAGAGTCTTTTTAAAATAAAAAGGGTGTGAGGCTTCTGAGAAAATCAGGTAACTGTAAGAATTCCCACACGGAATTCTTGAATAAGTGACTGATTTGTGAAACAACGATTCATCCAAAGTGAATTTGTCAGCTATTTTAAATTTTGTTCAGATTAAGCCAGGCTATGAGGCATCATTTTAAACAGAACACCAAGAAGAATTCTGTGAGACATCATCAGAGAAAACTTTCTCCAAAGTGAAAGTGAAACCCACCAGCTGAGGACAGCTATTTTTAACTAGGCTACCAAGGGACAGAAGGTGAAGTGCCATCAAAACAAAGGTGCTGTCACTGCCTCCAGGAATGTCTTCTGAGCAGCTCAGTCTACCTGTGGGAGAAACATCCAACTATCCAACAACTGAAGCAATCAAGGCTACTGAAATTCAGACATCAAGTTTTCAAGCTTCTTATTAAGGACACAAAATCCTCAAGCAAGTACAGGGCCTGTAATGATGACATGCTCATCTTATTCTCAACTTCATCTTTCATCTGTATCAACCTTAAATTTTTTTATCTGTATTTTATCTAATAAATATATCACCATTTTACTTAATAACCTTCATCAATAGTTGCACAATAATCTAGCCTTTAATCTTGGTTAATTCTAATATTTTGTTGCTGATTGTCCTTATATAGGAAAAGTAAAAAAAAAAGGAGTTTTAATAAGCAACACCAATTCGCAATTCATGGATTACTCTACAGACACATCTGGTGTGGTTGTGGCATATAAGAAGAAAAGTGACCATACTATGACAGAATTTTAACTCAAGTTCATTCTGAAGCTAGGGTCTTAAGTCTGAGCAAAGCAAAGGATGAGGGTGTGATGGGTTATGAAAATACATGGAAATATTTGCTGGTACACAGGCAATGACTCATATATTTAGGAAATGCAAGTGTGGAGAACTACAGATCTGTTAAGTTGATTTAAATATGAAGGAAAATGTTCAGAACTACTATAAAATAACTACTAAATAACGGTAAAATTATGCTGTGTCTATGTAGATTTTGAAGAGGAATTCATGTTTCACAATTTGTTGAAGTATTTTCAGGATGTTATTCATAACATAGACAGAAGAGAATTCATGGATATCTGAAGAGTTGGATCACATATGATTTTGTTGAAGACAGCTAGGTATTGGGAGTAAATTCATGCTTTACAGCATTGCCCATATCCTGAAACCATATTAAAGGAAAACAATACAGTTCATAACGGAAGGAGCATGATAGAATGACCTTCAAAATAATTGAACAATGATCAGATCTCTGTAAACAATATAAATATCAGGTTGTACATTTGCTTGCTGAGCTGTTAGATTTGTTGTCAGACGTTTCATCACCATGCTAGGTGACATCATCAGTGAGCCACAAGTGGTATTGGTGTTCTGCCCCACTTACTATTTATCTGTCTTGGTCTGTTGTGGTGAGTGATATCACTTATAGTTCTGTTCCTGAGAGGTTGTTAAATGGGGTCCAAATCAATATGGTCGTGAATGAAATTCAGTTTTGAATCCCAGGCCTCTAGGAATTTTTGTGTGTCTTTGTTTAGCCTGTCTCAGGATGGATGTATTCTCCCAGTCAAACTGGTATCCCCCTTCGTCTGTGTGTAAGGATACCAGTGATGGTTGGTCATGTCTTTTGGTGGCTAGTTGGTGCTCATGTATCCTGATGGCTAGTTTCCTGCCTGTCTGCCCAATGTAATGTTTGTTGCTGCTCTTGCAGAGTATTTTGTATATGACATTTGTTCTGCTGGTTATTGGTACAGGGTCCTTTAAATTCATCAGGCGGCGTTTCAGTATAGTGGTAGGTTTGTGGGCTATCATGATGCCTAAGGACCATGGTAGACTGGTCATCATCTCTGAGATGTCTTTAATGTATGGCAGGGTGGCTAGAATCTCTGGGCAAATTGTCTTCTTGTTTAGGTCTGTTGTGTAGCAATCAGCTGACTGTGCTTATTGGGTACACGTTGCTCTTAAATGCCGTACAGGTGTTTTTCCTCGGTGTTGCAGTGTTAAAAAATGTACTGATGCAGCTCCGTTTGTTTGCTCCTGTAGTTGAGTATCTGGTCAGTGTGTGTGGCTTTCCTGTAAATGCTGGTCTGCAGCTATCCATTGGCTTTGCAATCTAATGCGATGTCTAGGAAGGGAAGTCTGTTGTTGTTCTCTTCCTCTTTGGTGAACTTTATACTAATAAAGATATTGTTGATGTGTTTGTGGGTTTCTTCTAATTTGTTGTGTTTCATGATGGCAAACGTGTCATACATATGGCGGACTCAAAGCTTGGGGGCTGGATCATGGGAAAGGCTATTTGTTCTAACTTCTGCATAACTGCTTCTGCTAATATTGGTGATCACATAGGTTTGATTTGTTTGTAGATCTTGTCATTGGAGGTGAAGTGGGTTGTGAGGCACAGGTCTAGTAGTTTGAGGATGCTGTCCTTGCTGATGGAGTTAGTGCTGTCAGACATTTGTGTCCTTGGTTCAACCTGATCCACAACTTGAGCTACACATCTTCTCCAAAATCACAAACAATAGAAACATGGTCAAACTGTGTACCTTTTTCGAATTTGCACATACTTTGTGATCCCATGGTTCCCTTCTGTTTCTCTATGGAATTGCCATGGAGAGTTGACTTACCACTGATCATCAATCCTTTTTTTACTGTGGTCTTAACTGTTTTCATCCTTTGAACTGACATTCTTGTATTTGTCCTGATATGTGCAAGTTAAAACTCTTTGAAAACAAGACCTTTCTTTTCAGTGAAACATAAGAACTAAAATAGAATGGGGTGACAAAAAACTTTGAAGTGATTTCAAAATCAATAAAACGAACAACTACATTAGGAACAAGTGCATCATTAGGAGCACCATGGGCTGATTAAAAACTGATAGCTGTAATATTGTCAAGAAAATTAAGGGAATTACAATTTATTGAGTAATTGACTTTTGCAGTTGAGGCAAAGGTCTGCGTGCAGAACACTAATTCAAGGATAGGATGGTATAAATAAAGTTGTAAAATGACAGCAATGAAGGAAATACCGGCATGAAAGACCTCCTTATCTCCAGAATGGGATGAGGTCCATTTCAGAAACTGAAGATGCCCTAACTATAGATTAGCTTCCCTACAGTATGGAAACAGGCCCTTCGGCCCCACCAGTCCACACCGACCCTCCGAAGAGTAACCCACCCAGATCCATTTCCCTCTGACTAATGCACCTAACGCTATCGGTAATTTAGCATGGCCAATTCACCTGACCTGCACATCTTTGGACTGTGGGAGGAAATCCACGCAGACACGGGGAGAATGTGCAAACTCCACACAGACAGTCGCCCGAGGCAGGAAACAAACCTAGGATCCTGGTGCTGTGAGGCAGCAAAGCTAACCACTGAGCCACCGTGCCACCCTATCATTCTTTCAATTCAGAAATCACTCACTTACATTATAAAGGTGCTCATGTAAATCTATATAGCTAAGGAAAGAGATGAGAGAAGGACACTACAGAATTATAGACCTGCTACTCCTGCTAGTGTATGGAAAATACAAGTGTCTGAATTGAAGTGTTGCATCACTGAGCCTTTTAACATGATCAGCTGATCAGAGTCAACATAGATTTGTGATGGTTTGCTTTTGCCTCTTAAACCTGATAAAATGTTTTGAAGCAGTGACTAGAGCAATAGGCAGTAAATTAGCTATGGATTTTATTTATGAGGACTTCCAGAGGCGAATTCTTAACATGAGACAGTTAGCTGAGGCTGATGGAAAAGAAAGTAAATTATTCACCAGGTTGGGGAATTAACTGAGCAGCAGGAGACAGAGTAGGGATAATGTATTCCTTTACAATTTTGCAATTGCAATTTGTATATCTATATGCAGTGTTCACTTGTGGCTGGTGTTTTTTAAAAAAAAACTAGTTCAGATCAGATTCCCCTAAAGTGTGGAAACAGGCCCTTCAGCCCAACAAGTCCACACTGACCCTCCAAAGAGTAACCCATCCAGATGCATTTCCCTCTGACTAATGCACCTAACACTATGGCCAATTTACCTGAACTGCACATCTTTGGACTGTGGGAGGACACCCATGCAGACATAGGGAGAATGTGCAAACTCCACACACAGTCGCCCGAGGCAGGAATCAAACCTGGGTCCCAGTTCTGTGAGGCAGTAGTGCTAACTACTGAGCCACCGTGCCACCCCTTGTTGCAGCTGAATGAAGAATCATGAGAAAGCTTGGGAGTAACCCTTAAGAACGTCATCCATTGCTGTATTTTGTTTTTTTTTCTTAGCTGTGCCTCAGTCCCAAGAGCTCACAATCAAGCAATGTCATCAAAAATAGTGTGCAGGTATTCTAAATGGTAAGATGTTAATAATGATGTGCAGGAAACAGTGGTATTGAGCCTTCAGTTATTCAGCATATTTATGAATGATTTAGAGATGGAATTGAAATCTTAGTTTCCATGTATCTTAGTTTCCTTATCTTTTCAAAAGCAACTAAGGATGGGGTGTAAATGTTGGCCTAGCCAACGATCTGCTTTGGCATGAAAGGATTTTTCCTGAGTTCCAAAGAAGAGTCATTCAACTTGAAATGTTAACTCCATTTTTCTCTCTCCCAGATGATGCCTGGCCAGCTGAGTTACTTCAAGATTTCCTGGGATTTTTTTTATTTCCATAATCTGTGGTATTTTGCTTTTATTCCCTCGAACATTAGTCTGGAACTCTGGATTACTAACGAAGTATTATTAACACTATGCCATTTTTTGCTCATAAACATTTGCCAAAAAACTGATTATGCCACAACAGAGCATAATATTTTAAAGTTATTTTCAGTTCTCTTAAATTAGGTTACTCACAGTAGGTATACCAGACACTCTGCAACAAAACATATTATTTTTGTGACATTTTCAGTTGTAGGAATCAAACTGCAGCAGGTTACCACTCTTAAATAAATCAAGAAACAATTTTAATGTGATTGGAAAAGAAAAGTTTCTAAAATGGTTCCTGATTATGTAGTTCATGAATGATTTTATGTTTGGCGATATGCAAACAGGTTTGAGTGTAAACCTGAGTCAGGTGAACAGGTTTTCAAAAGGCAAAACTTGGATACATTGAAAAGTCAAAATTAAAAATCACACAACACCAGGCTATAGTCCAAAAGGTTTATTTGGAAGCACTGCCTTTCAGAGCGCTATTCCTTCATCAGAGTGAGCAGCACTCTGAAAACTAGTGCTTCCAAATAATCCTAATAGACTATAACCTGGTGTTGTGCGATTTTTAACTTGTACACTCCGTTCCAACACCAGCATCTCCAAATCTTGAAGCGTGAAGGGAATGTGGGACTCTGTAATGACTGTCATGTTGGTCATCTAATGGTACCAATCAAAGAAGAGACTGGATTTCTACACAGCCACTCCATAAAATGCAATGTGATGGTTATTTACAGGAAGAAGGTCAAATTTTACATGAATTTTCTCTCCCTGACGCACCACAACCCTACATCCCCTCATCTTAGGTCCAGTTTATAACCTACAAAAAAGAAAATGTTGAAAAATAAATGCCTTGAACTGTTTCAATGAACTGCTCCATTTAATGCCTGTCCAGGCAAAACATAAAATCTAATCATCTTAAACTTAAGTAAAATATTCAATACACAAACTCAAGCAATTCTGAAAGCATCTTCTACTGTTGCAGCCTATTGCACTATTAGTAGAATCTGTCCCCTAATTGTACTTTTCACAGCACAAATAGTTATAAAAAAACAAAGGAGGTGGGCCAGCTAGTCCCACAAGTCTGCTCTGCTACTTAATAGGATCATGGCTGGATATGTGCAATTTTAATGCATGCAATTGACCTTTATAAAATAAACAAGTTTGCAACCTCTTTAAAATAGTGAACAGAAAGCTTTTGGCAGAATGGATTACGCATTCACACCTGATCTTGCCAAAAATAATTGCTAGCCGGTAGTTATTCTAAAGATTGTTTTAAACATCAATACATAATGACATGCTAGAAAAATGAATGTGAATTTAAATGAGTGAACATCTGCAAAAAAATTAATATTGTGCATTAATACTCTGCAAATGTGCAGAAAGTGTATAATGAAAGGCAAGTATGAAAGGCGTGGTGTAAATCAAGCAGATGGATTATTTTACTCATTCTTCTACTTTGGGTGAGTTAAGCTGATTTAAGATTGTTTTTAGAAAGTCAATAAAACAAGATTAAGCATTTTTTAATCCATTATGAATATAATATATTGATGCAATATTTATCAATGAAGGTGATAAATTAGCAGCATGAAACTATAGTAGTCAAAATACAAATTTCAGTTAAAAGTGATATAAGAAGCAATTTCAGTACATGCTCCAGATTGTTCATTATGTGCCAACATTGCTACACATTTTGTTTGCGCACACACAAACTCAAAACCAATTAAAAGAAATTTTCAAGTGAACAAATCAAATTTATAGTCAAGAGGATTTTAACTCAATCTATTCAGTGAAAATTAATAATCACACAACACCAGGTTATAGTCCAACAGGTTTAATTGGAAGCACTAGCTTTTGGAGCACCGCTCCTTCATCAGATGGTTTCGTATTCAATGAAATAATGTAACATTCTGATTTTAAATTGTGCTACTCAGTTTTGCTGTTCATCTGATGTTCTAGAGCCACAGAGTAATTACTTTACTCATGGTACCTGACTATACTCTTCCTTCAAAGTGTAAATCAAGGATGTGGTTTAATTGCATCAAATTTCCTAGCAGTTGGGTTTTGGTTAAAATTTGCTTTTGTTGAGTTTTGCATCATGTAAGGAAATGCTTTTTTATGATTTCTTGTGCTTTGTACTGTCCAAAGATCACCTTTCGGTCTCAGTGAAGGCTGAAACATTTGCTGCTATAGAGGGCCACAGGTCCAGGCAGAGGAATCCACAACTCATCAACAATGGCTCAAGAGAGAACCCACTCTCATGATCTTGCTGGGCTGTTTGCTTTCTGATTACAGACTTTTTTTCTGATCAACATGTTTAGTTTCTGAACATTTATTCAGAGATATTATTCTATACCTCGAGAGTAATGGGACTTGAACCAAGGCCTCTTTTCTCAGAAGTCAGGATACTACCTCTGCATCACAAGAATATTGCTTCGTAAGTATTTTGTTATTCACTCTTCTTCACTGGGGTTCCCCAAAGAAGGGTCAGAACAAACCCCCAGCCCTAGCTCCCCCACTAATGGTCATTATCTCCATGGCTCCATCCTCACAACTCCCCCATAGCCTTTGTCCAAACAGCACCACTCAACCCCAAACCACCCACACCACCTCAGGTTCGCTCCCACCTCCTCTGCACCAACACCACTTACTCCTCCAACACCCTTCCTCTCTACCACCTACCAATCTTTTGACTTTCCAGAGCAAACTTCTTCTGCTATTCAGTGTGCACATTTTGGAGCCTCACCAGAGGTTAGTAGTCAGCAGGTACCTCATCTTTAGTTATGCCTGGTGCTACACTTAGCATGCTCTCTTGCATTCCTCATTGATGCGGCATTGATCTCCTGGCTTCATGGTAACAGTTGAATTTACAATATATCTACAAGTTCTCTACCTCCTTGTCCTGAAACAGAAAATAAACATCGTGACTGAGTATGTTACAGCACATTGAAAACAAGTGCAAGCTGAACAATTGGAGCCATGGGGAAAGTGTAAGTTAATGGGAATGAGGCTTCAAGCAATGATAAATGTGTGAAAGTAAGGTAGGACATGAAAGAGTTACTCATGAGTGTTAGAGATTGCTGGCTAGAGAGAAATGGGATGGCAGCGCATTGAATGGTCTGTGAGTTTAGTGATGTTGTGGCAAAGAATGGCATTTGACTGTGATCACTTGTGTGAAGCTGGTCAATTTTGTGCAACACTGCAGGCAGGCTTTGGGTCCAGACTTTTTGCATTGATCCCTATGGCAACCTGTTCTAATTCCCATCATAGTGCATACCAAACAGAGCACCTATTTCCTTTTCTACCTCATAGACTCCATCAAAGGATCAAGGGGCACTATCTTTTTTGCTATCTATTGCCATTCTTAATTCCTTGTGGGATTCTCCTTTTGAAACAGTTCTAACAAATGTTGCAGCTGGAACGTACCTCAATCCATACTCCTCTCATTAAAAAAAAAAATCACCTCAGACTGCCAGTCCTGCTATGTTCAGTCACCTTTACTGTCTGTTTTTCCCCTTAGTCATATTGCCTTAGTCTCAGACTCCTCCTCGATCATATTACTTGCTTAACTGGTTCCTGTCATTCTTTTCTTCCAGTGCCCCTGCCTCACTAATTTAAACCCTCCTAAGTGACACAAGCAAAACCTCCCTTCCAGAATATTGGTGTCCCTCTAGTTTAAGTGCAATCCACCCTTCTTGTACAGGTCCTACATGCATTCCTGAAGCCCTCCCCCCTACACCAGCTGTTTAGCCATGTATTGAACAGTACTATTGCTCTATTCCTAGCCTCACTAACACATAGCACAGTAAGTTACAACCCTTGAGATCTTTCTTTTCAACTTCCTACTGAACTCCCTTTGCAGGACCTCATCTATCTTTCTGTTGAATCATTGGTACCAATATGGATCACAATCTCTGGATGCTCACTCTCCCACTTCAGAATATCCTGTGCCTGCTCACAAACATCCTTGACTCTGGCAATATATCATCCTGGGAGGCAATACACTATTCTAGGAGACAATACACCATCCTAGAGTCTTGCTTGCAGCCTTGGAGATGCCTATCTGTTCTTAGTGTAGAGTTCCCTATCACGACTGCTTGTATACACTTTGACCATCCCTGCTGAACAGTAGTGTTAGTCATGGTGCCCTTGACCTATCTGTTGCTGCTGTTGCTTTCCCTTGAAATGCCATTCCCCCTAACAGGATGCAAAACAGAATGGCCACAGGAGGCTTCTGCTTGACCTGCCCGCGCTTACTCAACTTTCTTATGATCATCCAACACTTCTGTGGGTGGCATGGTGGCTCAATGGTTAGCAATGCTACCTCACAGTATGAGGACCGGGGTCCGATTCCAGCTTGGGTGACTGTCTCTGTGTGGAGTTTGTGTATTCTCCCCCGTCTGTGTGGATTTGCTCCAGTTTCCTCCCACAATCCAAAGGTGCGCAGGTTACGGTCATTGGCTGTGCCAATTAGCCAGTAGTGTCCAAGAATGTGCAGGCTAGGTGGATTAACAGGGTTGAGCAAGTGGGTCTAAATGGGATGGTCTTTGGATTGTCAGTGCTGACTTGATGGACCAAATGGCCTCTTTCCACACTGTAGAGATTCTATGATTCCACTGCTGGTGTGACCGGCTCACTGAATGCACTCAGTGAGCCGGTCACACCAGCAGTAGAATCATAGAATCTACAATATTTTTGGCCTCATGAATGTTCCATAGTGAATCTATCCACAGCTTCAGGTTACAAATCAGGAGCTGTATCTGAACACACTGTCTGCATACATCATCACTATGGAGACTGGAAGTGTTCCTGATTTTCCACATATTACAAGAGGAGCATCCACAGGACCAAGTTCGACTTCCATTTCAAATATTATCAACTACAAAGTTTGAGAGAAGATTTGTAGCTCGGGTGCTCGTTGCTGTGGTTCTGTTCGCTGAGCTGGAAGTTTTTGTTGCAAACGTTTCGTCCCCTGTCTAGGTGACATCCTCAGTGCTTGGGAGCCTCCTGTGAAGTGCTTCTGTGGTGTTTCCTCCGGCATTTATAGTGGCCTGTCCCTGCCGCTTCCGATTGTCAGTTTCAGCTGTCCGCTGTAGTGGCCGGTATATTGGGTCCAGGTCGATGTGTTTGTTGATGGAGTTTGTGGATGAGTGCTATGCTTCTAGGAATTCCATGGCTGTTCTTTGTTTGGCTTGCTCTATAATGGTAGTGTTGTCCCAGTCAAATTCATGTTGCTTGTCGTATGCGTGTGTGGCTACTAGGGATAGCTGGTCGTGTCGTTTCGTGGCTAGTTGATGTTCGTGGATGCGGATCGTTAGCTGTCTTCCTGTTTGTCCTATATAGTGTGTTTTGTGCAGTCCTTGCATGGGATTTTGTACACTACATTAGTTTTGCTGGCTATCGGGTCCTTCGTTCTGGTGAGTTGTTGTCTGAGTGTGGCTGTTGGTTTGTGTGCTGTTAGAAGTCCTAGTGGTCACAGTAGTCTGGCTACGGAACCCAAAGGACTAGCCACACTACCATACATCAAGAACATCTCTGAACTGACAGCCAGACTACTGCGACCACTAGGACTGCACAGGTCTCTCACTCCTGCTCTCTAGTCCTGGCAGATTACAACTATGAACTGTAAGTACTTTATCTATCGCCGGATACTTCTTAGTAAGTTTGCAAACCTCATTCTGAGCAGGCAAGTATTTGAGTCCTGGCACACCTTCAGAGCTCTGCCCCTAGGTTCAGCTCCACATTTGCTTTGACTGACTCCACTCCTCAGGTATTTAACCAACTGCTGTTGTTCACCCCAGGTTCACTCTCCTTCACTCTGCTACTACTGCTCTGACTGATCTGAAAGGTTGGGAAGGAGAGTCCTTCAAGAGAACCTCAGCCTGAGCAGGAATTTAAGACACACTATTGCTAGCACTCGACATTACAAACCAGCTATCCAGCCAATTGAGCTAACTGATTGCTGACATTGATGCACTGGGGACTTGGGTTTAAATGCTAGCAAAGCAGCTGATGAAATTTTAAATTAATAAACACAGAACTCAAAGCTAGTCTCAGTGATGGTGCCCATGACAACTATCATCACCATATTATTTGTGAAGCCCATCTAGTTCACGAATTTTCTTGAAGGAAGGAAATCAACCATGTACACTGGTATCCGGCAAGAGCCAGACTTAATGTGCCAATTAACTGCCTTGTGAAATGACCTAAGCTAATCACTCAATGCAAGGCAATTATGGGTGGACAACAAATGCTGATTTTGCTGCAGATTTATACATCCACGAAAGAATAAAGAGAAAAGCCCTCCTCACACAAAGACTATTGGAAATTTTGATCTTTCTTATCCAACAGGCTATTGAAGCTAAATCAAGTGTAAGTTTGAAACAACAACTGATAAATTTTTGTTAGTTATGGTCATTAATGGATATGAAAACAATCGAGATAAAAGGACTTAAAATACAGGGCAGTCATGATTAATGGAATTTCATAACAGCCTCTACAGATTGAATACTCTTCTTCTGTTTCCTGCGTGAGAGAACAAGAAACCTTGCCAGCTCAAGATGAGCCAGTGTGTCAGACACAGAAAGTCTCTCTCACGGTAAAGTGACAACTCTACTCGAAGCTGCTCATTTTGCATATGTTCATGAGGCATTCCATGTGGAAGAAAGAATCGTGTAAACTTACAAGTAATGTCATTACAAAAAAAACTTGTTGTAGAAAAAATGCATGCCTTAACTTTCTGCATGCTAGAACGATAAGAAAAGGATGTAACATAAGAGTATAGCTTTATTTATTAATAGCATTAAAGGCTCTAGAGTTAAAAATAACAAAACATATTAGGCCTTTTTTCAACACTTGCAATGCTTTTCATAAATATTACATTCACCAGCATTTTCAAGCTCGATGTCCCCAACAAAATGCCATCTTCCTCAGTTTTCAAATATATAAACACAATGAGGATGGTCTTCAGCCTCAGTTTTATCAGTGTATTTTTCAGAGTAAAACAAAAATTCGCATTAGTGTCTTTCACATATTTGGAGACCATTTTTTATTCATGCAATAGTGGACATGAGTGATGTCTAACTACTTTCTATTTACCAGTGAAAGTGAGTAATTGGTTAGTTCTTAACCATGAGATATCAAAGCAATATGTTTTCTTTAAATACATTTGTTTTATGATGTTCCTACTACAGGGTTAGATTACAAAGATGTCAATAGTTAAAGGAAAAATAAATGATTGTTAGGAAACATATCAAATTGGAATTGCTAGAGTCTCAAAGGGAGTGAAAAAGATTTTGATATTTTTAAAGTATGTCCAATAATTAGATACATTATTAGAGTTATTAAATTATAAAATTGAGAAAGTATTAATACTGTACATCTTTGCAAACTTTTTTCTTAAAGGAAATCTGCAGCGAGTAGCACGTATTAGTTTCCAACAAATTGCTGCACAGAGAATGACAGGAACTATAATCACCAGTCCTAATAAAGGTTTATTATCCAAAACAAATTAAAGCTACTACAGAATGTATGAACAACATAAACAAATTAACTCATTAAGATACTTGACAAAGCTCCATCCAACAATACTATTTGGTGATCTGTAGCCTCCATAATATACAGGAGCAGAAACAGGCCATGGCTTATGCCCGAAACGTCGATTCTCCTTCTCCTTTGATGCTGCCTGACCTGCTGCGCTTTTCCAGCAACACATTTTTAAGCTCATGCACCCATTAAGACGATAAGCCATGGAGTAGGTTGTCCATCCCTCAAACCTGCTGTACCATTGAATAAGATTATGGCTGATTTGACATTTCTCGCATCCACATTCCTGCCTATAATCATTGATTACTCTACTGATCAAGACCTATCTAGCTGACTCTTAAATGTACACTAGGACTCCTCCTTCACAGCTTTCTGTTGCAAGAAGTTACAAAGACACACAACCCTCTGAAAGAAAAATCTCTTTCTCAACTCAGACTTAAATGTACACCCTTTTATTCTGAGATGGACGCCTTCTGGTCCGAAACTCTCCCATGGGGGGGAAGCAATCTCTCAGCATTTACTCTGTCAAGCCCCTAAAGAATTCCATTAGATCCGCTCTGTCATTGGGGGAGATCACAGATGATCTGATCATTCTCAAATCTATTTTCCTGCCTTTAGCCCATAACTCTTGATTGTTTTACTGATTATAAATCTGTCCATCTCAGCACTGAATATTCTTACATAGAACATAGAATATTACAGCGCAGTACAGGCCCTTCAGCCCTCGATGTTGCGCTGACCTGTCATACCAATCTGAAGCCCATCTAACCTACACTATTCCATGTACGTCCATATGCTTGTCCAATGACTACTTAAATGTACTTAAAGTTGGCAAATCTACTACCGTTGCAGGCAAAACATTTGATACCCTTACTACTCTCTGAGTAAAGAAACTACCTCTGACATCTGTCCTATATCTATCACCCCTCAATTTAAAGCTATGCACCCTCGTGCTCGCCATCGCCATACTTGGAAAAAGGCTCTCCCCGTCTACCCTATCTAACCCTCTGATTATCTTATATGTCTCTATTAAGTCACCTCTCAACCTTCTTCTCTTTAACGAAAACAGCTTCAAGTCCCTCAGCCTTTTTTCATAAGACCTTCCCTCAATACCAGGCAACATCTTAGTAAATCTCCTCTGCACCCTTTCCAAAGCTTCCACATCCTTCTTATAGTGCTGTGACCAGAACTGTACACAATACTCCAAGTGCGGCTACACCAGAGTTTTCCACAGCTGCAGCATAACCTCATGGTTCCAAAGCTCGATCCCTCTCTTAATAAAAGCTAAAACACTGTATGCTTTCTTAGCAACCCTGTCAACCTGAGTGGCAACTTTCAAGGATCTGTGTACATGGACACCGAGATCTCTCTGCTCATCTACACTACCAAGAATCTTACCATTAGCCCAGTACTTTGCATTCCAGTTACTCCAAAGTGAATCACCACACACTTGTCTGCATTAAACTCCATTTGCCACCTCTCAGCACAGTTCCGCAGCTTATCTATGTCTGTCTGTAAACTACAACTTCCTTCGTCACTATCCACAACTCCACCGACCTTAGTGTCATCTGCAAATTTACTAACCCACTCTTCTACGCCCTCATCCAGGTCATTTATAAAAATGACGAACAGCAGTGGATCCAACACCGACCCTTGCGGTACACCACTAGTAACTGGACACCAGGATGAACATTTCCCATCAACCACCACCCTCTATCTTCTTTCAGCAAGCCAATTACAGATCCAAACTACTATATCTCCCACAATCCCATTCCTCCGCATTTTGTACAATAGCCTACTGTGGGGAACCTTATCGAATGCCTTGCTGAAATCCATATACACCACATCAACTGGTTTACTCTCATCTACCTGTTTACTCACCTTCTCAAAGAACTCAAGAAGGTTTGTGAGGCACGATCTACCTTTCACAAAACCATGCTGACTATAGGGCTGCATGATGGCACAGTGGTTAGCACTGCTGCCTCACAGCGCTAGAGACCCAGGTTCAATTCACACTTTGGGCAACTGTCTGTGTGGAGTTTGCACATTCTCCCCATGTCTGCGTGGGTTTCCTCCCACAGTCCAAAAATATGCAGGTTAGGTGAATTGGCCATGAGAAATTGCCCGTGGTGTTAAGTGAAGGTGTAAATGTAAGGTTCTGGGTGGGTTGCTGTTCAGAGGGTCAGTGTGGGCTTGTTGGGCCAAAGGGCCTGTTTCCACACTGTAAATAATCTAATCCCTAATCAAATAATTCTTTTCCTGATGATTATAAATCCTATCTCTTATAACATTTTCCAACACTTTACCAAAAACTGAAGTAAGGCTCACTGGTCTATAATTACCAGGGTTGTCTCTACTCCTCTTCTTGAACAGGGGAACCATATTTGCTATCCCCCAATCTTCTGGCACTATTCTTGTAGACAATGACAGCCTTGACAGCTTTCTACAGCAAATAATTCCACATATTGACTACTCTCTGAGAGAAGAATCTCCTCCTTATCTCTGTCCTATTGGGCAACCTTTATTCTGACATTAAACCCTCTATTCTGAGACTATCCCACAAAGGGAAACAACTCTCCACATCTATATGGTCAAGCCCGCGAGATCTTGTATGTTTCAACATGGTTGGTTCATATTCTTCTAAACTCCGAGAACATGCCCAAGCTCTTCAACTTCTAAAAAAAACTCCATTCACACCCTGGATCAACCTTGTGAAATTTTTGAGATTGCTTCAAATGCCACTATATCTTTCCTTCGATAAGGGGACCAAAATGGTTCAAGTATTCTTGCTGTGGTCTGATCAGTACCGTGTATAGCAAAACTATTTATATTCCATTCCCTTTGAGATAAAGCCAAAATTCCATTGGCTTTCCCTATTATCTGCTGAACTTGGTTGCTACTTTACATGGTTTATGCATCAGGACTCCCACATCCCTCTGTGCTGCAGATTTCTACAGTCTTTCTCCATTTAAACAATATCAAGCCCTTCTATTCTTCATAGCAAGTTACACACCTTTATATGTTCATACATTATACTCAATCTGTCAAGTTTTTGCCCATTTATTTAACTTATCCCACTGAAGGCTCTTTGTGTCATTTTCACTACTTGCCTTCACAACCTCAAACTTGGCAATAGTACATTCAATTCCCTCATCCAATTCATTAAAATATTTTACAAACAATTGTGGCTCCAGCATTAGTCTCTGGGGCAGTCCTTAGTTAAAAGGTGTGCCATCCTGAAACTGCTCCATTTACACCATATTTCTGTTTTTTATTAGTTAGTCTATCCTTTGTCCATGCTAATATTCTACCTCCATGACCATGTGTCTTAAACAATTCTGAGGAACAGTCATTTGACTTGAAATGTTAAAAGAACATAGAACAATACAGCGAAAAACAGACCCTTCGGTCCTAAACGTTGCACCAACTTGTGAACTAATATAAGCCCATCACCCTTCACTGTCCCATCATCATCCATATACTTATCCTAGGACTGTTTAAATGCCCCTATTGTGACTGAGTTAACTACATTGGCAGACAGGGCATTCCACGCCCTTACCACTCTCTAAGTGAAGAACCTGCTTCTAACATCTGTCTTAAATCTATCACCCCTGAATTTGCAGCTATGCCCCTCGTATAAGCAGATGTCATCCCTATCTAATCCTCTGATCATCTTGTATGTCTCTATTAAATCGCCTCTTAGCCTTTTTCACTCCAATGAGAACAGACCTAAGTCCCTCAGTCTTTCCTCATAAGACCTTCATTTCAGACCAGGCAACATTCTGGTAAATCTCCTCTGCACCTTTTCCAATGCTTCCACATCCTTCATGTAATGGGGCATCAGAACTGCACACAATATTCCAAGTGAGGTCACACTAGCATTTTGTACAGTTGCAGCATGACATCAATCCCTCTATCAAAAAAACCTAACACACCGTATGCCTTCTTAACAGCATTATTAACCTGGGTGGCAACTTTCAGGGATCTATGTACATGGACAGCATGATCCCTCTGCATATCCACATTACCAAGAATCTTTCTATTGACCCAGTGTTCTGCCTTCCTGTTATTCTTCCCAAAGTGAATCACCTCATATTCATTTGCATTGAACTCCATTTGCCACCTTTCAGCCCAGATCTGCAGTTTATCCAAGTTTTCCTGCAACCTGTAACATTCTTCCACACTATCTACCACTCCACTGACTTTAGTATCATCTGCAAACTTACTAACCCATCCACTTATGCCTGCGTCTAGGTCGTTTATAAAAATGTCAAACAACAATGGTCCCAAAATAGATCCTTGTGGTACACCACTAGTAACCGGACTCCAGGCTGAATATCTTCCATCAACCATCTTCCATCTGCCATCATTACCTTCTTACAGAAAGTCAGTTTCTAATTCAAACTGCTAAATCTCCTTCAACCCCATGCTTCCACATTTTCTCCAGTAGCCTACCATGTGGAACCTTATCAAAGGCTTTGCTGAAGTCCATGTACACCATGTCAACTGCCCTACCCTATCCACATGCTTGGTCACCTTCTCAAAAAAACTCAATGAGGTTTGTGAGACACGATCTGCCCTTGACGAATCCATTTGTCTGTCCACAGATATTGCCAGGTATGCTGAACTCTCCTGTACTTATTCTTTTATTTTAGATCCTAAGCATTTGGCTCTGATTAGCATTTCCTCTTACCATATTAAGCAGCGATATGTGTTTAACAAACATTTATTTGGAAATCCAAATTATTATTCCTCATTATCTATCCTGCTTGTTACCTTCCAAAGAATTCCAATAACTTTGTCAGGCATGATTTCTCCTGTATGAAGTCATTGCATAGTTTATAATAGAATCCAACATTTTCCAATTACTTGTATTATGTAGCTGACCTGTAGTTACCTGTTTTTTGTATCCCTTCCATTATGGATAAAGCAGATGTACAATCTCCCATCAGCTTCTTTTCCTTGTAATTTCTTACCTTCATAAGGATTCTAAATCTTCTAATCCAAGATTTTGTCTTGCTATTATACTTACTTCATCATGTAGTAACAAAACTAGCTCACCAACGTTGGCATATTGTATGCCCTCTCAAAGAGTAACATAAGCTGAATATTGAAGTCCTGACTTTGAACTCCTTGTAACAATGCCCTGGATTTTATGACAGCCAATAATTGTTTCTGAAGCGTTGAGGCAAATTGCACAGGTCACTGGAGGATTTCCATTGTGGCAGAATCTGAAGTAATTGAGCAGGAAATTGAAGACTCCACCAGGTAATTCCCCCACAGTTGAAACCCTCCAAAAAGTAACCATTTAAATCAGAGAATTTGTAGTTTTCTATTGAAATTCATGAAATAATTACTGTCAGGAGAAGTTAATTTCTGAGTAACTATTGGACTGACCTTAGCATAGCTCACATTCCCAATTGCAATTATCCATAAACACCCCCCCCCCCCTCCAGTTACAACTACCATTCTAGCAGACTCAATCACCCCATTCTGCACCCAATACATCCCTTCCCATCTTGTCCAGCACCAATTAATCACCACTGTCAGAGCTGAGCCAGGAACCAGAAAATTTCCACACTACCCTCTCACCCCCAGCGAACCCAAAATCTTCCACCCACTCTAGCGTACCTTGAATGCTCCGCTTACCTAGTCTCAAGTACCCTAATCAGCTTCGATCCAGTCTTTACCCACCTGAAACCCTATGTACGTGACAGCTTAATCTGTACCCACCTAGAGCCTCAACCTCACACTTGCCTTATATGTTTACCTATTCAGAGCAGAAGTCAAATTGGCTGCCTGGGATGCTGGACCATTACATTTCTAAATAGAGTACGGAGAAGTTTGGATTATGGCTAGCCTTCTTCTGATTGTTCACCAGGCCAGCATTTATTATCCATCACAACTTTCCCCAGAGGGCAGTTGAGTGTGAACCACATTTCTGTGGATTTGGAGTCACATGTAGGCCAGACCAGGTAAGGACAACTGTTTCTTCCTGAAAGGGCATTATTAAACCAGGTGGGTCTCTCTGGCAATGATTTTATGGTCATGATTATACTCCTAATTCCAGATAATTATTGAATTCAAATTCCACCACCTGCCATGGCAGCATTTGAACTCATGTCCGCAGAACATAACAGAATTTCTGGATTAATAGTCTTAGCAATTATACCACAAGACCACCACAGCCCGAGGTCTTTCATTGCACAAAATAAAAGGAGGCAAAAGGCTTTAAGTTTATAGTATTAAGCTATAATAAGTTCAAGTTATACCAACAAGATGATCTGCTGTAGTTTGCCACTACTGCAAAAATCCAACAAATAACCATTAACCTCTGTTTGTGCCATTAATTCACTTATTTTTGTTTTTCAAATACCATGTACCTTTATGTAAAGCACCATTCTTTCTCTTTTTACCATTTTCTTCTTTGTTTGAGTCATTGGCTGCTTTTATTTATGTTTGGCCACTGTGTTGCTTCCTGTCTGAATCTTCGGGTATTATTACCTGATATTGTTGAAAGATGCTGTAAAAAGTATCAAGGTTTGGTGAGTGTATACCAGTGCTAAATGAACTGAAACCATTCCTACCACAACAACTTTGAATCATAGATATTTTTCTTATGATAGAAGGAATGTTATTTATTTGATATTATCATTTTTGAGTTTGAGAGATTGTAGGTTTACAAATGGCATTTAGGTTCAGTCTGTGTTGAGGAAGAGAGAGAGAGAGATTTTGTTGGATTAATGGAATAGCTTGTATGAAAAAGCTTTTCTCTCACTTAGGCTTCTTGTCTGCAGTTGGAATTACAAGCAGTTGCTCCTTCAGAAGTGATATAGTATGAAACTCTTAAGAAATAGATTACTTCAGCGTTGGTAGTTGAGCTTCAAAGTCATCGACCAGAAGTGTTTGGTTAAAATCCTGAAGGGATTATTTGAAACTGAGAAAGCCAAAGCTCACTTCTATGAGGATTCAGACCAGAGGTTATCAGATTTTCAGGTGGGGAATTGAAGCTACATTTTGTTGATAAAACTGAGTTGAACTTCAAATCAAATTGTGTGACCTTTTGGCTGTCTAACTGTCAAGAACATTTGGGTAAAGTGTTTTTAATATATAAACTGATCAAAATGTCTGAAGCGTGAACAACACAATCGATCCCAAAATGATAGATTGATAATTTGTCTTCAGACCTTATACCTTTAAAAAGCCATCATAATTCATCAGAAATATTCTTATAGCCAATGAAATCTCTTGATATCCAAGTGCCAGCATTAGTGAAAAATAAGATAAGCATTTCCCTCTGGGATTGATAATCTTTGCCGAATCTTATCATTTTCACTTGGCAATATCCCCGTCCCTTCATTGTCGCTGGCTCAAAATCCTGGAGTTTCCTCTGTAATGGCATTGTGGGTCTCCATTAGGGTCAAGAGGCAGCTCGCTGCCACATTCTCAAGGCCAATTAGTGATGGGTAGTAAACGTTGGCACAGCCAGCAATACCCAGATCACATGAATAAATAATAGAAAATAAATGACCAAAGAACTAAAGGTGGCATGAATGAAAAGCCATTTTGTAACATCGTGGATAGTTAGTTTATCCTTGTGAATATTGTGGAGGCAGTTTCAATCATGCTTTTTGGAATATAGAAAATAATAAAGATCAGTGTGTCCTGCACTGAAACTCCATTAAAAATTGAATGTGTTTCAAGATCCTTGATTTTAACTTTACGTAGAGATTTACTAGTAATTTCCTTCACGTCAATTTACTCTCTTTGCCTGGGAGGAACTGAATGAAGGTTTTCAAATTTAAACCCTTGTCAAGAAGTTCCAGAGCTGTGCTTCAAAATGAACTGAAAGAAACCCTAGCTTTTCTTACAATCCTGATTCCAGTCAGATTCCAAATGTAAATTGTACTGTTTAAAGACTTCTGACTGAACACCCACTCATTTATGCCCACCAAGGTATAAGCATAGAGACACTAATAGCTAAGCATATAGAGGAGCACAAAGTTATTTGTTTTCTTCTTAATAAACAGCAAAATCTTGAAATCACCTCTTGTCACAATCCAGCAAAAAACTGACACAACATTGTCTGTACTGTACTGATTTATATCATCCAGATTGGGCCATTGCTCTAATTGAATCTGATTTTAATCAAAAGGTTCCATAAGGAACATCAGAGCAAGCAAAATAAAATTATGTGATGAATAGAATATATTATGAACACAATAACATATTTATTTATTTACAGTGTTGGTGCATGTTTATTTTACATTTGTACACATTGTTAAAAGCTGGATACACTCCAGCACTCTACAGATGCCTAAGAGAAAGACCACGGAACGAGGATATACCACAACCAAAAGGACTAGCCACACTACCATACATCAGGAGCATCTCGGAACTGACAGCCAGACTACTGCGACCCCTAGAACTCATAACGGCACACAAACCAACAGCCACGCTCAGACAACAACTCACCAGAACGAAGGACCCGATACCCAACATGAGCAAAACTAATGTAGTGTACAAAATACCATGCAAGGACTGCACAAAACACTATATAGGACTCCATCAACAACACATCAACCTGGACCCAATATACCAACCACTACAGCGGACAGCTGAAACTGACAACCGGAAGCGGCAGGGACAAACCCCTATAAACACCGGAGGAAACATCAAAGAAGCACTTTGCAGGAGGCTCCCAAGCACTGATGATGTCGCCTAGCCAGGGGACGAAACGTTTGCAACAAAAACTTCCAGCTCGGCGAACAGATCCACAGCAATCTTTAGATATCTGCAAGCACAAAGCCTTTAGATTTTCTCATCTCCAATAAATCCGTATTCTTCTTTATACTGTCAACACATTCAACTCAATATCTTGGGGTTTTGAAGTTTAGCATTTAAAACATTACTGAGATGCTGCCCTGGAGTTTCTTGCAGTAAATATTATGTAACTCATGCCATTGTATTGCTTTATTTGTTACTTTTCTTTTATTTGCAAACTTTTCTTTTTGATTTTGTACAGTATTATTTGCCTATGTATTGCATCCACAACTTTTCTTCAATACGACATAAATGCTTCCATGCCAATTTCTCATATTGATGTAAAATGAGGCACTTCATCTGCACTTTGCATTGGTTCCTCAGAAGTGTCATGCAAGAGAACAAAACCAATTTGCAGGTGTTTGTTGCTTCTGTAGAATATTTGGAGCTATCCCACTATGTTAAGATAATTCCACTTCTCCAGAACATAGGAGAGAAGGCTCTTCCAACCAACTGCTTAGTCATTTCACAAAAGCACAAAGTCAGTTCACAGTAGAATATTTCCATTTTTCTTGAGATTAATGTCTCTTGAAAGCTAATAGATGCCTAGCAAGTGCTAATTCAACAAGATTACACATGCATTATGACAAGCTACTGTTTATTTGACCCTACTAACAAAATCACATGCTGCAAAATCACAATTTCCAAAATGCCCCAATTCCACCATTGAGACCATAAATACCTACGAACAATATATATTGTAAATCAAGGAGAATAGCGTATTAAGTATCTTCTTAAGTATGCTGTTGTTAATGATATATTTTCTGCCTCCAGAGTGAGCTACTGTCTCCATGCAAAAATATTGACTCTCCTCACTGTAACTGAACAACATAACCTGCGTGAAATATAAATGTGGCCTCTTAAGTTGGCTTTTTTACACTAAAAAGGTCACATATATCCCCAAGGTAACTTTTACATATTTATTTGTTTTCAGCACTCACAGCTTGCATTGTTAGTTTGCCTCATAACATAGATTCCTTCGCACTGAACTACACTCACCCAACATTATTTAATGGCTAACACCAACTGAAATGTCAACATTTGCAATTCTGAAGCTTTATTTAAGCAATAAAAAAATAATTAAAAGGGTAGCCCCTTGGAGAGATTGTGTCAATTTTATCTGGTGCAAAGAAATGCACAGACGAGACAAATTCAAACAGAGTGCAAAAGATTTTTGATTGCTGAAGCTCAACAAACTGTGTAAGTTAATGAAGTCTAACGAAAATGTCTTTCCTGAGACCTGAAGCTATTCAGACTGTGATAAAATAGACTCTTTATTTCCCTCCACACTAAACTGTTTTAATCCCTACTTGAAAATCGATGCTAATGACATTGATTCAGTGGGAAATGCAATAGAATAATAACATGAAAACTATTGTGTTTAATGGGGTTTAGTCAGATGTTAGTGCTCCAGCACGTCAGCAGGTTTCAGTTTTATAAATCTCATTCTTCTAGGGAATGAGAAAGAAAATTTACAATTAACAGTATTCTTATAATGCAAACATGAATATACTAAAAGTTAAAGGGCATAACTGGCAAATACTGACATATTTTTTGTTTATTGTTATTTAACTTTCCCCAGTTTAGAAGTTTTCTAATATGGCTTCTCAATTTTCAAAATATGCAGCGACCTTTGTCGAGTTGCTGGAGCATTGTCAATGCTTGTAGAAACAGGAATTTTCACAAGGTCAGTAAGGTGTCACTTGTGTCATAACTGTAGATCATCCATGGACAGAATAAACTTTTAAACTCCAATATATGTTCTTTGTTAAAGGAGTATTAATGCAGCCAAATGACTGCAAGTATTAATCCAATGTCTATCGAGAGACGAATTCTGGAATGTCACACCTACAGGTGTCAAAAAAACTTCAAAGAGAGACATGCAATGCAACTTTCTCCGACTGTGAAAGTGAGGTTTACTTCTAACATTATCAATGGGAACCAGGACCAAAAGAATTTCAATTAACCATCAAAGCCAAACACCTCAAAGGTTCAACCCGTCCATGCCAACCAGATATCCCAACCCAATCTAGTCCCATCTGCCAGCACCCGGCCCATATCCCTCCAACCCTTTCTATTCATATACCCATCCAAATGCCTCTTAAATGTTGCAATTGTACCAACCTCCACCACTTCCTCTGGCAGCTCATTCCATACACGTACCACCCTCTGCGTGAAACGGTTGCCCCTGAGGTCTCTTTTATATCTTTCCCCTCTCACCCTAAATCTATGCCCTCTAGTTCTGGACTCCCCGACCCCAGGGAAAAGACTTTGTCTATTTATCCTATCCATGCCCCTCATAAGTTTGTAAACCTCTATAAGGTCACCCCTCAGCCTCCAACGCTCCAGGGAAAACAGCCCCAGCCTGTTCAGCCTCTCCCTGTAGCTCAAATCTTCCAACCCTGGCAACATTCTTGTAAATCTTTTCTGAACCCTTTCAAGTTTCACAACATCTTTCCGATAGGAAGGAGACCAGAATTGCATGCAATATTCCAACAGTGGCCTAACCAATGTCCTCCCAGCTGCAACATGACCTCCCAACTCCTGTACTCAATACTCTGACCAATAAAGGAAAGCATACCAAATGCCTTCTTCATATCCTATCTACCTGTGACTCTACTTTCAAGAAGCAATGAAACTGCATTCCAAGGTATCTTTGTTCAACAACACTCCCTAGGACCTTACCATTAAGTGTATAAGTCCTGCTAAGATTTGCTTTCCCAAAATGCAGCACCTCACATTTATCTGAATTAAATTCCATCTGCCACTTCTCAGCCCATTGGCCGGTCTGGTCAAGATCCTGTTGTAATCTGAGGTAACCCTCTTCGCTGTTCACTACACCTCCAATTTTGGTGTCATCTGCAAACTTACCAACTGTACCTCTTATGCTTGCATCCAAATTATTTATGCAAATTACAAAAAGTAGCGGACCCAGCACCGATCCTTGTGGCGCTCCACTAGTCACAGGCCTCCAGTCTGAAAAACAACCCACCACCACCTTCTGTCTTCTACCTTTGAGCCAGTTCTGTATCCAAATGGCTAGTTCTCCCTGTATTCCATGAGAGCTAACTTTGCTAATCAGTCTCCCACGGGGAATCTTGTCGAACGCCTTACTGAAGTCCATATAGATCACATCTACGGCTCTACCCTCATCAATCCTCTTTGTTACTTCTTCAAAAAACTCAATCAAGTTTGTGAGGCTTGATTTCCCATGCACAAAGCCATATTGACTATCCCTAATCAGTCCTTGCCTTTCCAAATACATGTACATCCTGTCCCTCAAAACTCACCCCAACAACTTGCCCACCACCGAGGTCTGGCTCACCGGTCTATAGTTCCCTGGCTTGTCTTTACCACCCTTCTTAAACAGTGGCACCACGTTTGCCAACCTCCAGTCTTCCGGCACCTCACCTGTGACTATCAGTTCATCCCTCCTTAACCAGTCACTTGATTATTTAGGGAATTCCATTTGAATATGACTGTGGGGAATCTTAACTGGAAGCTTGGCATAGCACTTCTAACAAAAGGAAATTGTCAACTGACTGCAGAGTTAATTAATTTATTTACCTATCTTGCCTTTTCATTTAAGTCATACTCTTGGCTATACCAAAGTAAGTTATATCTGTCCTCACCAACATCTGTGATATTGGGAGGATAATGCTGGCCCTGGAGTGGGTCCAGAGAACGTTCACAAGAATGATCCCAGAAATGAAAGGCTTAACATATGAGGAACATTTGATGATTCTGGGACAATATTTGATGGAGTTTAGAAGGATTAAGGAGGATCTGATTAAAACTTACAGAATACTGAACGGCCTGGACAGAGTGGACATTGGGAAGATGTTTCCATTGGCAGAAGAGACGAGAATCTGAGGGCACAGCCTTAGAGTAAAGCGAAGACTCTTTAGAATGGAGGTAAGAGGAACGTCTTTAGCCACAGAGTGGTGGATCTGTGGAGCGCATTGCCACAGAAGGCTGTGGAGACCAGGTCATTGAGTTTATTTAAAAAAGAGATCGATATTTTCTTGGTTGCCATGGGATCAAACATTACAAGGAGAAAGCAGGAAAATGGGGTTGTAAAACCAATCAGTCACGATCGAATATCAGAGCAGACTCGATCGGCCAAATAGCCTAATTTCTGCTCATATGTCTTATGGTTTTATTATGGCCTTATTTTACCAAAACTTGCTATGTCAATTGAAGGATATTGTTATTTCTACACCATTTTCACAATGCTCCAGGAAATTCAAAATACGCTGGTAATAATTAAAGGTCAGCTCACCAGGCTTACCTGGCTTAGCTGAAATGTTGACTTCTCCACCTCCTGATGCTGCCTGGCTTGTTATGTTCTTCCAGCCTCCTGCTTTTCTACTTGGCGTAGCTGGCCAGGCATTAAGCATTCAACACCCTTCAACGTAAACCGAGAAATAACAAAATGGATAGAAGATGACATATGCAGAAAAATCTCAACCATATGATGACACAAATAAAATAAGAAGTTTCTGTGTCACACAAAGATCTATCTATGGACCAGTGTCCTGAACAAAAATAAAACCCTCAGTGGCAACACAATACACACTGGCAAGACATCAGTTAATCCTGGGTTGCTGATCAAAATAATCTTCATTGCCAAGTGTGGAGTGCATGGTCGTGTCATCAATGATATCTGACAACAGCCTGTCAAAAATGAATTGGAGGAGAATCCAATCTGGAGGAAACAGTGGCAACCATCAACACGTTGCAATGCAACAAAGTCTCTGCGGTCAATGGAAGTCAACTCAAAAATGTTTGTAAGATATTGTAGCATTATCTTTTTTTTCCACTGTTGGGAAGATCCTGACATCGTGTCATAGTCATAGAGATATACAGCATGGAAACAAACCCTTCGGTCAAACCCATCCATGCTGACCAGATATCCCAACTCAATCTAGTCCCACCTGCCAGCAACCGGCCCGTATCCCTCCAAACCCTACCTATTCATATACCCATCCAAATTCCTTTTAAATGTTACAATTGTATCAGCCTCCACCGCTTCCTCTGGCTGCTCATTTCATACATGTACCACCTTCTATGTGAAAAAGTTTCCCCTTAGGTCTCTTTTATATCTTTCCCCTCTCACCCTAAACCTATGCCCTGTAGTTCTGGGCTCCCTGACCCCAGGGAAACGACTTTGTCTATTGACCCTATCCATGCCCCTCATAATTTTGTAAAACTCTATAAGGTCACCCTCCCTCAGCCTCCGAAGCTCCAGGGAAAACAGCCCCAGTCTGTTCAGCCTCTACTGATAGCTCAAATCCTCCAACCCTGGCAACATCTTTGCAAACCTTTTCTGAACCTCTTTCTGATTCATCTGCAGGATGTTTCATCATTGGCTAGCCTGCATTTCTTGCCCATCTCTAATTAAGAATCAACCATATAACTGTGGGTCTAGGGTCACATGTAGGTCAAATCAGGTAAAGGACATTAGTGAAACAGATGGCATTTTATGACAATTGGAATTAGAGGAAAGGCTACTGGAGGTGTGCATGAGCACAGGATCATTGTGTTGAAGTATACTTTAAAAGGCTAATCATATTATAAAAATCCTTACAGCTCTCACACCTCGCAACCTCTCCTGCCACACCATCTCCAGGTCCTTTTATAACAACCAATCACCACTCATGGCCTCATGTTGACTTATACTCTTCTACCGATGGTTTTTAATGTCCTTCATGCCAACTTATGCCACTCCAAATACTACATGACTCATGTAATCTGTATAACAACATAGTTAAAAACAGTGCTAATTCATGCCAAACCATTCTCCCAATCATTATTCATTGCCTGTATACCCATCGTGCCAAAACACCCATTTCCATCATATGCGTAGCTCAGGATCCACCCAAAGATGTAATAAAATAAGCTTTGATAAATAAGTTTAGAAACGTCCATTGCAGACTGCATTATATTGAAAAAGAAACATGATTCGTAAGAAAAAAACATACTGCTCTTTGAACTAGACAAGACCTGATAACAACAAAACAAAAATTCAAATGCAGAATTCCTTACAACAATAACCATTTGTTAATAGTCCGACATTAAAGTCCGTATCACTTAAAACTGTCAATTAAGTTCAGAAACTGCAGATAACCTACTGTGATAATTGAAGCTGGTGAAATAAATTATGCAGCAATAATTCTGCAATGGAAACTATCAGGTTTATATCAAAGAACAAGATTAAATTACAAGCACTTAATAGTTTACACATTCCACACATAACTTTTAAAGAGTTAAGGTAGGACTTTAAAATATTTTGACAGTCCTCTTTGATAACTCCTCTTGTCACCTTTGACATGTCTCTTGACACCTCCCTTTCACAGATGCATCTAACAGTTTTGACAATTGATTTTGACCATGCTTTGTGCACTTTTAATGCACATTTATGTATTTGACGATGCTAAAAGCATCTTGCTGCCCCAAAAGGCATGTGATGTCCATGAAAGGGCAGCTCACCTTCATCAAAGGCACCTTAGTTCATCCAAAGGTGTTCCAGGACCAGATCCAAAAGAACAGCTTAACTCTCCAAAGGGGTAGTTCCAGTAAACTGTGCACATGTCCTGTGCACTGACTGGACCCCGAAACTCTGCTTCTTTCCACAGATGTTATCACACCTGCTGGGTTTTTCCAGCAATTTCTGTTTCTGTGTACACACAGGTCTTAATCCGACTTCATTCTTACCCGCATGAAAATGAGAAGTGCCATGTTTGTGGATGTGTCTGTCAATTTTCTCGGATGCTTTGCTAGTCTCTCTATCAATACGTCCTGCCAACTTCAAAGATCAGTGCACATGGGCGCAGGGACCCTCTGTTTGTGCACACTCTTTAGAATTGAAGTTAAGTCAATATAGGCTCTCTCACCTCTCTGCCTGTATTTTACCGCTGGCATGTATATGTCATGTTTGTGACATCCTCACTGTATGCTAACTAAACATATAGCTAACATTGTAGCCACACTTCATTGATCCTCCCACATAGTCTTGGAAGTATTTGCCTTCCAAATGCATGTCCAATTCCTTTTTGAAGCTTGTTTTAGAATCTGCTTCCCACATTCTTTCAGGTGATCATTCTAGATTTTAATAATTAACAGAATAAAAAATGTTTCCTCATTTTGCTTCTGTTGCTTTTACCAATCACCTAAATCTGTATCCTTTCATTATCACCTCTTGTGTCACTGAAAACAATTTCTTCTTATTTACGGTATCAAATCACTTCATGATCTTAAGCACTTTAATTAACCTTCTCTGCTTGAAGCAGAACAACCTCGACTTCATTAGTTGCTCCCTGTAACTGAAATCACTCATTGTTAATGAACTGATGATACAACTTTGTATCCAAGTAAAATAATTATTGCCTTCTTCATTTTCCTTTGTGTTAAAATCTAAGATATTACTTGTGCTTACATTTTATTTGACACTATTAAGACTTTCAAAAGTGTGCTCAAGCTTGTGAGTGTTTTACAATCACCAGTGAAGATACATCAACCATAAAAAGTAACAATACTTTTCAACAGATGAAATTTCCATATTGTTAAATTGTTTCCTTTAGTTATTGTATGAAATGACTCATGTGTACCTGGTACATTCTTGATATAAATATATCAAATTGCACAGGATTTCTTTTTTAGTATTAAGGTATGACAAATATAATTAACAGCCATGAAGGAAATTGGATGGAACATTCAGTTAATGTAATGCTAACTTCCCATGGGAGTACATCTCCAATTCTAATGCTGAAGGTATTTCCTCTCCAATAATTGTAGGTATTAAGTGAAATATGTTTTGATAAGTTTCAGATCAGCTCCTAAAAGAGCTTAAACCTCAGCAAAAATGTTCTGATAATTCAGCAATAATTTGAATTGAATTGGCACATACTCACTCAGAGATACCATTGGGGCTCCAAAATGGGAAATAAACATATCTTCTGAGATAAAGCAATGACCTTTACTCTTTATTTAATTTCACACTGAAATCTATTGGCAGCAGAGCAAAGTTTATTCAATTTTTAAATTGATATGCATAAAAAAGACTTCTTTTTTACAATAAAGAAAATAAAATGTAACTAATTTAACTGGTTATTAATAAATGCTCATATTGAATGGTGAGGTCCAAAGATGCAATCCATTATGTACATTTCCCTGGTTTGGGAAAATAATGAAAATGCTGAATCGAGTGATGACTGAAAGTATTTTAATCACTAATTCTCTCAGCTTTTAATATATTTTCTGTACCACTAGTTACACAGTGGTTACACTTGAGTTGAATTTTTATAAAGATATATCACTCACATTTTCTACAGCTTTTGAAAAGCAATTGATTTTCTTTGATATGTCGGTTGAGTAGCACTCAAGAAACTTATTTTCCTAATAGAAAAATAATTAAATTTGACAATGAAACACACTCTGCCTTTTATTGATTAAAACAAAATAAATTGTGTAGAATTCACGGAGAAACAAATTATTTTTAAACACTAACTCCTCGGGCTGCATTTCTTCCAATCTAATAAGCGTGAAAAAGGACTTTTTGAGTTAAACTAGAGTCCACATTATTTTCTATCTAGTCCGAATTTGATTTTCCCTCAAAGGACTACAAACTACCATTAATTCTTAGCTGTTGCTGACATAACTGTTGGAGGTTCAAACCTTATTATGAATGCTAATCTTATGTTTAGGTTATCAATGCCAGTAGTCTCACCTTTTGAGTCAGATGGATGTGGTTGCAATTCCAAGTCCAGAAACTTGAGAATATAATCTAGGCTGGTAGTTGGGTGCAGTACTGGGGAACACTGCATTGATTAATGTGCTAGTTAATGACTGAGACATTTGGCTCTATTTTAAAAGGGGCAAAGCAGTTCTAACATATTTTTGTCCATTAGCCATCATCATTGAAAGGGATGATGTGACTTTTAACAATCCTTAGCTCCTTGCTTTGCATGGTCTTGTACAAATTGGTAAATGAGCTTCAGATATTTTGACATGATTACATTTCAAAGTTATGTATTCAGCTAAATGGCATTTGGAATATTTTGAGGCAAAGGCAGAAAATGTACTCTGGCAGGGGTCTTAAAGGTACACTATTAAGAGTTGCTTGACATGACTATTTCTGATCAAGTGGATTGAGTCCTAAAGGACCAATCTGCTTGACAGGGACTGAGGAAGGGACTGAACCAGGAGGTGAAGAATTCGACAAGAGTGAAGAACACAGTTGACCTTATTTTCATGAATTTGCCAGCTGAGATGCATCTGTCTGTGACAGGCTTGGTAAGTCTGACTACCACACAATCCTTGTGGAGACAAAGTCCCACCTTCACACTGAGAATACCCTACATCAAGTTGTGTGGCACTAGCATCACAAAATCTTGAATAAACTTCAAACTTATTCAAAATTGGACATCCATGAAGCAATATGAGCTAACAACAACAGAAAAATTGTTCTCCAACACAATCTGCAAACCGAGTATATCCCCCATTGTCACATTACCTTCAAGTCAGGGGATTAAACCTAATTCAATGAAGGGCAGGGGAAAGCATGTCAAGAGCAGCACCTGGCAGACCTAATAATGAGGTTTCAAATCTGATGAAGTTACAAAACAGGACGACTTGTATTCCAAACTGTATAAGCAGCAAGTGATTGACAGTTAAGTGATCCACAGTCAACAGATCCAGTCTAAGCTTTGCAGTCCTGCCACATCCAGTCATGAACGGTGGTGGGCAATTAAACAACACACTGGACAGATGGCTCCACAAATATCTCCTTCATCAATAGTGAATTCTTCAAGGTTTCTAAGGCCTGACAATTTTCTGACAATAGTACTGAAAATGTGTGCTCCAGAACATGCTATGTACTCAGCCAATCTGTTCCAAAACAGCTACAAACAATGGTATCTACCTGACAATGTGGAAATGTCCCAGATGTGCTTTGTATGCAAAAGTCAGGACATTTGCAAACCAAACAATTATCGCCCCATCAGTCTATTCTTCAACATTCATATTGGCGAAACCATGCAGATGCTATGACAACAGATGAATGGGCACAGTGCAACAGTCACCAGACAGGGATGTTCCCTCCCATTGGGGAACACTTCAGCGATCAAGGACATTCGACATCGGATCATTGAGTGACCATCCTCCAAAGTGGACATCGAGATACACAACAACGCAGAGTTGCCAAGCAGAGGCTGATAGCCGAGTTCAGTACCCATGAGGATGGCCTTGACCAGGATCTTAGGTTCACATCACTCTACAGGTGACCCCACTACACTTTCACAGACACACGACACACACACATACTCTCACATGCAAACATGCTCACACAGACTTTCGCTCATTCGTCCATATACACACATGCACACACACACACCCTCTCATAGATATATACTCTGTCACACTTGTGCACACACTCTATCAAGCATGCACACACACACACACTCACACACTCACACTCACAGTCTCTCCCTCACACACACACACTCCTTCCCTCTCCCTCACACACCACATGCCACACACACTTACCCTCTCCCATTCACACATGCACACAAGTACACACATATATGTTTATGAGGTAAATTTGCATTTGTAGGTTTGTATTTGCAGATACATTCTATTTTGTTCAGAAAATACACAATCTGTCACTGTGACATATTATAACTTCCTATTTTGGAAATAAAATCAGTCTGATTCAAGATTGGAATACAAACAGACTCTAACCTCACATCTTTAACGCATTGTCTGAGATCTCACTTTTTTAATATACTGATAAAACCTTAAGTTACCTCTGGGCGGTGACTTGAAAGAAATTCTGGGATTCAATTATTAATCAATCAAAACCTACAACCCCATTCTAAGCGATTAAAGACTTAACATCTAGGTTTGTCTAATACATCACATCAATTGCTCTTTGATCACTTTGATCTTTAATTTATAAATTCTGTGTCCTATGTACCTGCCCCACTAGTTACCTGATGAAGGAGCAGTACTCCAAAAGCTTGTACTTTCAACCAGACCTGTTGGACTATAATCTGGTGTTGTGTGATTTTTTTTAACTTTGTCCACCCCAGTCCAACACCGGCACCTCCACATCATCAATAAAATGATGGAAGGTGTCATCAATCGTTCAATTAACATAGCATCTGCTTGGCACTAATCTGCTCAGGGACACTCAATCTGGATTCTGCCAGGACTAGTCAACTCTTAACTTCATTATAGCCTTTGTTTAAACAAGGACAAGGAGCTGAATTCCAGGAGTAAAGTGAGAGTGACAGCCTTTGAAAACAAGGCTTCATTTGAGCAAGTGTGGCATCAAGGAACCCAAGCAATAGAGTCATTGGAAATTAGGGAAAGGCTCTTTATGAATTCAACGTTATACCTGGTACATAGGAAGATAGCTGTAAGTGTTGGAAGTCAGTCATCTCAGACTCAGGAAAATGCTGTAAGCTTTCCTCAGAGTAATGTCCAGCCTCTTCAGCAACTTCTTCAATGACATTCCCTCCATGATAAGGTCAGAAGTGGCGATGTTCACTGATGATTGTTCAGCAGCATCTATGACACCTCAGATACTGATGCAGCCCATGTCTAAATACATTTAAGACCTGGACAAATCCACATTTAACCTGAGAGAAGGCAAGTAATATGTACGCCATATGAATGTTAGGCAAGATCATACAGAGAATCGAACCACCACCTCCTGACTTTCTGTGGTATTAGTTTCACTATCAACATCCTTGGGGTTAAGATGACAAGAAACTCAACGGGATTCACCCCAAAACACAGTGGCTACAAGAATAGGTCAGGGTCTGGGAATACTGTGACAAGTAACTCACCTCCTGACTCCCCAAAGCCTGTTCCCCATCCACAAGTCAGGAGTGTGATAGAATATTCCCCACGTACCTGGTTGGGTCATCATCATCATCATCATCATCATTGGCAGTCCCTAGCAAATGAGGATGACTCTCCCCCATTCTCAGGGTGAGTCCTTAGGTGACTGTACAACCCGATGCAGCTTCTGCAGACTCTGCTATACTTGGGGTAGAAGGTTGTTATGGGAAGGGGTGGATGGAGTGTTGGTGTCCTACCCCACTCTATATGCTGTTTTAACCTGGCTTTCGCTTTCTCCCGGCGGCATGTCTTGAGACGCTTGATCCTCCTCCTCCATTTTGCACACCTTGGGCCACTTCACCACTTTCTCTGTTCATCTTGAACTTTCCTGCTGTTTTGGAGCTGGGAGTAGAGCATCTGCTTGTGGAGTCTTGTATCCATCATGTGGATGATGTGCCCAGCCCATCATAGCCAATCAAGGGTAGTTAGTGCCTTGATGCTGGGAATGTTGTCCAAGGATACTGTTGTGATGAGTCTTTCTTCCCAGTGGATTCACAGGGTCTTGTGCAGGCAGTGTTGGTGGGACTGCTTCGGTGCCTTGAGGTCTCTGCTGTGGACAGTTCACGTCTCAGAGCCAATAGGAGGGTGGGAACCACCACAGCTCTGTAAACCATGATTTTGGTGTTGGATCTGATGTTATTGTTGCTGTCCTCAAATCCTCTTTTCCTCAGGTGGTCCAAATCTAGCACATTACAACATCACTCAAGATGTTTGACATCATCCAGGGTAAAACAACCTGTTTGTTTGCCACCAAATCTACAATTGTCATTTAAACCCCAGTACCAACCCTCAGTAGAGTCTATAAGATGCTTTGCAGAAATTCATCAAGACTCCTTCGAAAGCACTTTTGTTCAAACCCATAACCAAGATGACCTGGAAGGGCAAGGGCAGCAGATACATGGGAACACCACCATCTGCAGGTTATCCTCCAAGTCATTCTCCATCCTGACCTCGAAGTATTTTATCATTTCTTCAGTACCATTGGGTCAAAAGGAATGGTCTTTATGTTGGACGTACAACACATATTCTGCAAAGAGTAAAAACAAGGACTGCAGATGCTGGAAACCTGAGTCTGGATTAGAGTGGTGCTGGAAAAGCACAGCAAGTCAGGCAGCATCCGAGGAGCAGGAAAATCAGGAAGGGCTTTTGCCCAAAATATCGATTTTCCTTCTCCTTGGATGCTGCCTGACCTGCTGTGCTTTTCCAGCACCACTCTAATCCAGACACATGTTCTCCAATGGTTCAAGGAAGCTATACACCACCTTCTCAAAGGCACCTGGGAGTTGGCAATAATTGCTTGCTCAAACCTTATGAATGAATAACAAATAATTCAAGTCCATTGTCTATTACTTATGCAAAGAAATGGGGGCAATGAATCAAATTTGTTTTTGTGAATGTCGAGAACAAACAAAATTATGCTAAGCATGTTATAACCAAAAAGCTGTGAAGCATGAAATAATGCAATGTGGAAATAATCAGATTTCCTCAGCTAAGTGACAGATTTCCCCTGTATGCTTTTTTTAAACACATATTTGCAATATACATTTTCATATCAAAGTCAGGTTCTCCACAATGGGAACATATTTTCCTAACAGTTAGTCCATAGATTGTTATTTAAAAAACAAAGACTGTGACACCAGTTACTTCAGTTTGGCAAAACAAATAAGCCTGTACTGTGCAATTGTATTTTGAGCATGATGCCACTGGGGATGAATTAACAGGGTTTCGGAGCAAGTTGCCAGATCACATTCCCTTCTAATGTCACTATTGCAATGGACGTAATATGAGTAGTGCTTGCTCTTACCTCTGTGGAAAATTTCATTGGAACAAATTGGATTGGAAGCTCTTTGGAATGAGATCTATGTCCAAGTTTCTCTTTCCACCTGATTTCAGACTTTCATGTTCTCCATGTTCTAATAATTTTAATTCTTGCAATGCAAGTTTTATGTCTTTGCACCCATATCACCATCTATTCACCAACCAATTGAAATAATTTTTAAACACTTGTTATTTTCCACTGAGTATCTGTTTCAGTAATAAAACTTCTTAAGCCTGTCTTCATTACTACAAGCTCTCTTACCTGGCAGAATTCTCATGACTGTTTGCTGTACCTTTTGTTGAATATATTTTCTGCAAAGAGGTGCTCAGAGCTTCATCCCATATTCCAATGTCAGCACAAACATTGAGTCATTGAATTATTCAGCATAGAAACATGATGGCTCCATGGTTAGCAGTGCTGTTTCAGTGTTAGGGATCTGCGCTCAATTCTAGCCTTGGGTGACTGTGTGGAGTTTGCACATCTTCCTTGTGTCTGCATGGGGTTTCTTCCAGGTGCTCCAGTTTCCTCCCACATCACAAAGGCGTGCAGGTTGAGTGTTAAATTGTCCATACTGTCCAGGCTAATGCAGGCTAGGTGGATTAGCCATGAGAAATGTAGCAGGGTGGGATGCTCTTTGGCGGGTCGGTACGGACTGTGTTGAATGGCCTGGTTCCACACTGTAGAGATTCGATTTCTTAAAAGCAGAAGACCGTTCAGTCCAACTTGACTGTGCCAATCAGCTACCCTTAATTGTTCTAATGCCAGTTGCCAGCACTTGGCCCATATCCCTCTAAACCCTTCCTATTCATGTCCCCATCCACATGATTATTGAATGCTGTATTTGTACCAGCCTCCATCACTTCCTCTGGCAGCTCATTTCATGCCACCTTCTGCATGAGAAGGTTGATCCTCACATCTCTTTCATATATTTCCCCGTCTCACATGAAACCTACGCCACGTACTTTTGGACTCCCCTTCCCAATGGGTACCGAGAAGATTTGTGTAACAAGAAATAGACCTCGTATTTCAAATCAATGACAACTCATCGAATCTGAAAGAAGTTAGAGATGAGCAGCTTTTAAAAATATTGTTGAAAAAGTGAAAAGCTGAGAGCAGTTTGGGAAGGGGTGGTATAGGTAGTATGGAGGTATGGAAAGGGAATGATGAGGCAAATAAATTCAAAAGAGCAGATCTGTGGTAAGGTGGAGAACAGGTGGTTGGACAGTAACAAACATGATGGTTCAAGAAAACATGCTGATAATGACCCACAATGTCTGCTTTCACTCAGCTCTAACCAGGGTCTTGACCAGATGGGCCAATGGACTGAGAAGTGGCAGATGGAGTTTAATTTAGATAAATGTGAGATGCTGCATTTTGGGAAAGCAAATCTTAGCAGGACTTATCTACTTAATAGTAAGGTCCTCGGGAATGTTGCTGAACAATGAGGCCTTAGAGTGCAGGTTCATAGCTCCTAGAAAGTGGAGTCGCAGGTAGATAGGATAGTGAAGAAGATGTTTGGTATGCTTTCCTTTATTGGTCAGAGTATTGAGTACAGGAGTTGGGAGGCCATATTGCGGCTGTACAGGACATTGGTTAGGCCACTGTTGGAATATTGCATGCAATTCTGATCTCCTTCCTATTGGAAAGATGTTGTGAAACTTAAAAGGGTTCAGAAAAGATTTACAAGGATGTTGCCAGGGTTGGAGGATTTGAGTTATAGGGAGAGGTTGAACAGGCTGGGGCTGTTTTCGCAGGAGCTTCGGAGGCTGAGGGGTGACCTTATAGAGGTTCACAAAATCATGAGAGGCATGGATTAGATAAATAGACAAAGTCTTTTCGCTGGGGTGAGGGAGTGCAGAACTAGAGGGCATAGGTTTAGGGTGAGAGGGGAAAGATATAAAAGAGAACTAAGGAGTAACTTTTTTACACAGAGACTGGTATGTGTATGGAATGAGGTGCTAGAGGAAGTGGTGGAGACTGGTACAATTGCAACATTTAAAAGCCATCTGGATCGGTATATGAATAGGAAGGGTTTGGAGGGATATGTGTCAGGTGCTGGCAGGTGGGACTAGATTTGGTCAGTGTGGATGAGTTGGACCGAAGGGTCTGTTTCCATGCTGTACATCTCTATGACTCTATATCTTCACTCATCCAACTAGAAGGTGTTGGGGCATTGTTCATTTGTATTTTGGGAGCCCTGCTTTGACTCTCCACTGGACAGGCGGGAAACAGTCAAAGGGAGCATCGAGAGGTTCTTCATCCTCAAAGGTGTTCAGAAAGTGAGGGAGAGGTATGCAAAACTGTCCAAACTTCAAAAAATCATGCAAAACGTACTCCTGCTGCAGACAGGTGTCGATGTCACAAAGGATCTCCAGGAGGTGAAGAGCCAGCAAGCCTTGCTCTTTGTCTCAGAAATTTCCAAAAGTTTACCTTCTGGTCCAGGGTCTGCACTGTGGAGCAGGATGAGACATGCTCGTGTTTCTTCTTCGAAAAGGTGCACAGGGAGACCTGTGTGTTCAGCAGCTTGAAGGAAAAAGGTGGATCAGTAATATCATCTCAGTCTGACATCCTGAAGATCAGCAGATTCTTTTATGCCAATCTGTAGAACATGAAGCCTACTGACAGTGTGGCCTCTCAGTCGTTCCTGTACTCTATCACAGAGTTTTTAAGGCAACAGTATGCAAGAGATGCTGGACCATTATCTCTGGATGAGCTGACCAAGGCCATAGAGTCCTTAGAAAACAGTAAAACTCCCAGAAATGATAGCTTACCAGCAGAGTTGCATTCGGCTCTGTGGGATTTGATTGGCCAGGATCTGCTAGATGGAGGTGGGTACTGTAGATGCAGGAGATTAGAGTCAAAATTAGAGTGGTGCTGCAAAAGCACAGCAGGCCAGGCAGCACTCGATGAGTAGGAAGATCGACATTTTGGGCAAAAGTCCTTCATCAGGAATGAGGCTGGGAGCCTTAGGGGTGGAGAGATAAATGGGAGGGGGCTGGGGCTGGGGAGAAGGTAGCAGTAGGTGCATGGAGGTGGGAGAAAGGGTAATAGGTTGGAGAGGAGGGTGGAGCGGATAGTAGGAAGGAAGATTGACAGGTAGGGCAAGTCATGAGGATGGTGCTGAGCTGGAAGGTTGGAAGTGCGGTAATGGGGGGGGAGGGAAAATGAGGAAATTGGTGAAGTCCACATTGATGCCATGGGGCTGAAGAGTACCGAGGCGCAAGATGAGGCATTCTTCCTCCAGGTGTCAGGTGGTGAGGGAGTGGCGATGGAGAAGGCCCAGGACCTGCATGTTCTTGGCAGAGTGAGAGAGGGAGTTGAAATGTTTGGCCACGGGGGTGGGGGTTTTATTTGATGCGGTGTCCCGGAGATGTACTCTGACGCTGGTCAGATCCATAACCCCCAACAACCCACCCTCCCCAGCTGGCACCTTCCCCTGCCACCAAAGGAATTGCAAAACCTGCACCCACACCTCCCCCCCCCTCACCTCCATCCATAGGAGCCTTCCACATCCATCAAAGTTTCACCTGCACTTCCACAAATGTCATTTATTGCATCCGTTGCTCCCGATGTAGTCTCCTTTACATTGGGGAGACTGGATGCCTTCTCGCAGAGCACTTCAGAGAACATCTTCCATCTTAGGAAGGACAATCTTGGAGAGCCTCACGTTCCTCAGGAATACGATCACCTAAATGCCGGACAGGGAGTGGACATGGAGAAGGCCCTTGGCAAGATATCGTGCACCTATATGTGGAACATGCTGTCCAAGATGGGCTTTGGGGAGGGAACCTACAATTGGATCTGAATGCTCTATACCAACATCGTTAGTGCAGTCTCAATTAACGGGTGGGAATCACAAAGCTTCCCGGTCAGATCTGGAGTCAGGCAGAACAGCCTTGTTTGTGTGTCGTATAGGGCTTTTTTACCGAGTCCATCAGGAAGGATGTGACCCTGAGAGGGGTGACCATTCCTGCCAACAGAGGCCTGCAGGTCAAGCTTTCCAGCATCTGCACCATTTTCTGCTCTGACCTACTGTCAGTGCACAGGCTCATGTGATATGAGACCAAGTTGATAAGGTTGTTAAGAAGGCGTATGGTGTGTTAGCTTTCATTAGCAGAGGGATGGAGTTTAAGAGCTGCAAGGTTACGCTGCAGTTCGATCAAGCTTAGACCACACTTGGAGTATTGTGTCCAGTTCTGGTCGCCTTACTATATGAAGGATGTGGAACCTTCAGAGAGGGTGCAGAGGAGATTTACCGGATGCTGCCTGGACTGGAGGGCATGTCTTATGAAGAAAGGTTGAGGGAGCTCGGGCTTTTCTCACTGGAGTGAAGAAGGATGACAGATGGAAATGTCTATCATGAGGGAGCATAATTTAAGGTGTTGAAGGAAGGCTAAGGGGAGATGTCAGAGGTGGATTCTTTACACAGGCAGTGGTGGGTGTGTGGAATGCACTGCCAGCAGTGGTAGTAGAGTCAGTTATATTAGGGATATTTAAGCGATAGTTGCATAGATGATATTAAAACGTAGGACATTTTGGTTAGTTTGATCTTAAAATAGGATAAAAGGGCAGCACAACATGAAGGGCTGAAAGACCTGTACTATGCTGAACTGTTCTATGTTTTATGTTTTATGTTTTAAATGTATTTAAGAGAGGGTGCAGAGATATTGCTCATTTGCATTCTGGGAGCAGACTTTGTGACAATGTATATACAGAGATTTTTTATGAAAAAAATACATTTTTGAAATAAAAAAACGTTAAAATTATTACCATTAACATAGTAGGTTTAACGCTATGCACATAATGTGTTTCCATATAAGCATAACCGACCAATGTCAAAGTTGTCCTCTTGTTTCTGCAGGAGTGTGGAATACCCCACCTCAGCAGCTACAGTCCCTCATTGTGCCTCATTATATGTGAATAATAATATGTGTAAAAGAGGTATTTGATTTTTTTGTCGATGTCTAATGTTTTTGCTTGTTTACTTGATATGCAACTGGTCTGAACAAAATTGTGACTATATATACATATATATATATATATATATAAATAAATCTTTTGAGGAATAAAGTATATTTTTGAAATAAGAAAAAATTGTGGAAGTGGACTTTTCAGACCGTATGGGTGTGAGGGGCATCGTGGAAGAACCTGGTATTAAGGATCGGTCAACCCCATACATTAAATTACTGTAGTGTTTTGAGCGCTCTTTCCTCCTCTAACCACAAAAAGGGCCAGAGGCAATGTTCAAAGAGAAGACAGAATATTGTGAGAGGACTTTTGCAGCAAGAGTTCCAACAGGTAAAGGAGTGTGAACCTGAACAGTTGCTGGAGCCTGTTGTTTGTGAATAGCAGGTAAGTTTTGAGAAATTGCAAATGGAGCAGAGCGCGCCAGCAGCTTCAAGTTAATATTAAAAGTATTTGACATTGTAAGGATTAATTAGGTTAAAGGGGTAAGACATGGCAGGAAAGCCATGGGTGGCACGGTGGCTTAGAGGTTAGGTCTGCTGCCTCACAGCACCAGGGACCCAGGTTCGATTCCGGCATTGGATGACTGTGTGGAGTTTGCACATTCTCCCTGTGTCTGTGTGGGTTTCCTCCAGGTGCTCTGATTTCCTCCCATAGTCCAAAGATGTGCAGGTCAGGTAAATTGACCATGCTAAATTGTCCATTAGGGACAATATAGGGAAATGAGTCTGGGTGGGTTACTCTTTGTAGGTTCAGTGTCGATTTGTTGGGCCAAAGGGAATCTAAAGCTCCAAATTATAGTCTGCTCCTCTTGCTCGGTGTGGGAAGCCAGGCACATTTCCAATGGCCAAGCCCTGCATGTGTGCAAGAAGTGACTCCAGATGCAGCATCTGCAATCCTGAGTTTCAGAGTTTAAGCAGTGTCTGGGGACACTGTGGAGCATTTGCGAGGTAAAGAGTGTGGTGGATTGTATGTAGACGGAGGTTGTCACACTGCAGACTCAGACTGCAGAAAGGGCATGGGTGACCACCAGACAGAGCAGGAGGGCTAAGCAAGCAGTGCAGGAATCTCCTGGCGCTATTTCCCTATAAAGCAAATAAATGATTTTGGATACTGTTGAGGCAAATTCATGGCACCATAGTTGGCTCTGCTGCAGAGGGAGAGAAAAATAGGCATAGAAATGCTGTAATTATAGAGGATTCAACAGTAAGGGGAATAGATAGAGAGTAAACAAGCAAAAGAGAGTGCAGAATGGTGTGTTGCCTCCCTGGTGTTAGAGTCCTGGAGTCCTTAAAGCAGTTACAGGACATTCTGGGGAGGGGAGGGCAAATAGCCAATGGTTGTGGTACACATTGATACTAATGACCGTAAGTAAAACAAAAGGGATGAGATCCTAAAAGTAGAATATAAAGAATTAGGAAGAAAGTTCAAATATGGGACCTAAAAGATAGTTATCTCAGGATTATTACCACTGCCATGAGCAAGTCAGAGGAGAACCAGCAGAACATATAGGATGAACACATGGCTGAAAAGATGATGTGAGAGGGAAGGTTCCAGATTTGTGGGGCATTGGGACCAGTTCTGGGAGAGGTGGGACCTGTACAACTAGATGGGTTATATCTGGGCAGGACTGGAAAAGTGGTTGGGTGGGTTTAAACCAGCATCGCAGGGGGATGAGAACCAGAGGAGTAGGGCAGTAGATGCAGAAACTGAGGGAGAGATAGAAACCAAGGCAAACATGACTAAAAAAAGAACAGGCAAGGAAATGCTGCTGAAAAGAACAGGAAATGCATGTTTCATGCAAGAGGAAAAATAGGTGAGCTTTGAGTATTGGTTAGTACTTGGAGATTTGACATTATTGTGATTACAGAGACTTGCCTGAAAGCGGAACAGGATGAACATCTAAATATCCTGGGATTTAGATGTTTCAGGTGTGAGAGAAGGGGATGTAAAAGGGATGGAGGGTTACATTACTGGTAAAGGAGTATCTCACAGCTGTACTGAGGGAAGATACATCAGAAGACTCATGCAGAGAGGCAATATGGGTAGAAGTCAAGAATAGGAAAGGTAGAATTATAATGCTGAGGGGACACTGCAGGCCTCGCAACCACCAGCGGGAGATAGGGGAGAGAAGATGTAGACAGACTTTGGAAAGATTGAAAAAACAGCGCTTTATGGGTGATTTTAACTTCCCCTACATTGACTGGGACTCACATTGTGCTAGGGGCTTGGATGGGACAGAATTTATAAGTGATGGAAATGTGTTGCTGGAAAAGCGCAGCAGGTCAGGCAGCATCTAGGGAACAGGAGAATCGACGTTTCGGGCATTAGCCCTTCTTCAGGAAGAAGGGCTAATGCCCGAAACGTCGATTCTCCTGTTCCCTAGATACTGCCTGACCTGCTGCACTTTTCCAGCAACACATTTCCATCTCTGATCTCCAGCATCTGCAGACCTCACTTTCTCCTCAGAATTTATAAGTACCATTTAGGAGGGTTTCTTGACACAATATGTAATATATTTGGGCAGCTGGATTACCTGAAATACTACTTAGGTAATGTCTCCCACCCATCCTCCTCTTCTAACCAAATTAAAGGTTCTCTATGCCGATTCGGTAAGGTTGCTATCTTTTTTCAATAATCTCTTTGGGAATACAGAACAGTGGGAATGGATGTTACGGCAGTTGCGTGCTCCTCCTGTAGAATGTGGAAGGTAAGGGTCACCACTACTGTCCCCACTGACCTCAGAGCATAGATCAGTACTTAGAACTACGATGTTGTGGCTATAATAGATGCATGAATTTCACAAGGGCAGGAATTGTTCCGAGATGTTCCATGGCTTAGATCTTTTAAAAAAGAACAGGGACGGGGTAAAAGAGGTGGGGAAGTAGCATTAGAGTGTGCATCACAGCTGCAGAAAAGGAGGTTGTTGAGCAGGATTTGTCAACTGAGCCAGTATGGGTGGAACTAAGTAACAACAAAGGAATAGTCACTTTATTGGGTGCTTTCTATACATCACCCAATAGCAGCAGAGAGACGGAAGAACAAATTGGACAGCAGATCTTGGAAAGGTGCAGATGTAACAGAGTTGTTGATATGGGTGACTTCAACTTCCCCAGTGTTGATTGGAACCTCCTTAGTGCAGATGGTCTGGATGGAGCCGATTTTGTCAGGTATGTCCAGAAAGGATTCCTGACTCAATATGTAGATAGGCTGACTAGGGAGGAGGCCATATTGGATTTGGTGCTAGGCAACGAGCCAGGCCAGATGTCAGATCTCCCAGTGGGGGAGCATTTTGGTGACAGTGACCACAACTGCCTCACCTTTACCATAGCCATGGAGAGGGACAGGAACAGACAGTATGGGAAGGCATTTAATTAGCAGAGGAGAAATTATACTGTTGTTAGACAGGAGCTGTTGAGTATAACGGGGAACAATTGTTCTCTGGGAAATGCACAACAGAAATGTGGAGCTGTTTATGGAGCACTTGTTGTGAGTGTTGGATGACTTTGTCCCACTGAGATAATCAAGGAATGTTAAGGTGAAGGAACCTTGGATGACAAGAGAAGAGGAGCTTCTCATCAAGAGGAAGAAGGAAACTTACTTAAGGCTGAGGAAGCAAGGATCTGGCACAGTTTTAGAGGACTATGGGGCAGGAGAAAGTGAGTACTGCAGATGCTGGAGATCAGAGCTGAAAATGTGTTGCTGGAAAACCTGCTGCGCTTTTCCAGCAACACATTTTCAGGATTATGGGGTAGCTGAGAAAGAACTCAAAAATGGACTGAGGAGAGCTAGGAGGGGGCACGAAAAAGCCTTGATGGGAAGGATTAGGGAAAACCCAAAGGTGTGAGGAATAAGAGAGTGATCAGAGAGAGGGAAGGGTTGATCAGGGATAACAGAGGGAACTTGTGCCTGGAGTCTGAACATGTAGAGGACATCTTGCAACATGTTTGAGGTGAGGGATGCCATGGACGTCCCTGCTGATTACACTTGCAGGAAGTGCACCCATCTCCAGCTCCTCCAAGACCGTGTTAGGGAACTGGAGCTGGAGTTGGATGAACTTAGGATCATTCTGGAGTCAGAGGGGGTCATAGATCGGAGCTTTAGGGAAGTAGTAACTCCAAAGATTGCAGACAGATGGGTGACAGTGAGGGGGACTGGGAGGAAGCAGCCAGTGCAGGGACCCTCTGCGGCCGTTCCCCTCAAGAACAAGTATACCGTTTTGGAGACTTGTGGGGGGGACGACTTGCCAGGGGTAAGTAACGGGGCTCAGGTCTCTGGCACGGAGCCTGTCCCCGTTACAAAGAAGGGAAGGGTGAAGAAGAACAGAGGAGTAGTAATTGGGGACTCGATAGTTAGGGCCACAGATAGGCGGTTTTGTGGGAACGAGAGAGACTCACGTTTGGTATGTTGCCTCCCAGGTGCAAGGGTACGTGATGTCTCTGATCGTGTTTTCCGGGTCCTGGAGGGAGAGGGGGAGCAACCCGATGTCGTGGTCCACTTTGGCACCTACGACATAGGTAGGAGGAGTGCCGAGGATGTTAGACAGGCTTTCAGGGAGCTAGGTTGGAAGCTCAAAGTTAGAACGAACAGAGTTGTTGTCTCTGGTTTGTTACCCGTGCCACGTGATAGAGATTCGAGGAATAGGGAGAGAACAATTAAATGCGTGGCTTCAGGGATGGTGCAGGAGGGAGGGGTTCCAGTTTTTGGATAACTGGGGTTCTTTCTGGGGACGGTGGGACCCC
>NC_057710.1:47393410-47395646 GCF_004010195.1 Chiloscyllium plagiosum | reverse complement strand
GAAAAGAAGGTTTAGGGGTGGCTTGATAGAGGTGTACAAGATGATTAGGGGTTTAGATAGGGTTGACCGTGAGAACCTTTTTCCACGTATGGAGTCAGCTATTACGAGGGGGCATAGCTTTAAATTAAGGGGTGGTAGGTATAGGACAGATGTTAGGGGTAGGTTCTTTACTCAGCGAGTCGTGAGTTCATGGAATGCCCTGCCAGTAGCAGTGGTGGACTCTCCCTCTTTATGGGCATTTAAGCGGGCATTGGATAGGCATATGGAGGATAGTGGGCTAGTGTAGGTTAGGTGGGCTTGGATCGGCGCAACATCGAGGGCCAAAGGGCCTGTACTGCGCTGTAATCTTCTATTCTATTCTATTCTATTCTATTCTATAAGTCCTAATGTGTTTTTTGCTTCAGTATTCACTAGAGAGAGGGACCTTGTTGATAGGGAAAAACATTGTGGACCAATTTAATAGGCTTGAACAGATTGATATTAAGAAATTGGATGTGCTGGAAATTCTGGAAAGCATCAAGATAGGTAAGTACCCAGAGGCAGACCAGATATATCCAAGGTTGCTGCGGGAGATGGGAATGAGATTGCTGAGGGTGTGGTTATGATCTTTGTATCCTCACTCTCCACAGGAGTAGTACCAGATGATTGGAGGGAGGTGAATGTCATCCCTCTGTTCAGGAACAGGAATAGGGAAATCCCTGGGAATTACAGACCAGTCAGTCTTGCATCTATGTGGATGGGTGGGTGGAGAGGATTATGAGAGATAGGATTTATGACTATTTGGAAGAACAGTACAGCACAGTACAGGCCCTTTGGCCCACAATGTTTGCTGAGCATTTATCTTACTCTAAGCTCAAACAAACCTACACACCTCTCAATTGACAGCTGGCCACGTGTTTAAATGTCCCTAATGTCTCTGACTCTAATACCACACCTGGCAGAGAGATAGGTGCGGTATTAAATGAACACTGTGTTGGTTTTCACTAAAAAGGAATTTGTGGAGCATGATTTTAGGGAAGGGTGTGTTGAAGTTTTAAGCCAAGTTGCTATTAAAAAGAAAGAGATGTTGAGCATCTTAAAAGTATTAAGGCAGGTAAGTCCCTTTGTCCTTTTGGGATCTATCCTAAAATATTGAGGGAGGCAAGACAACAAATTGCTGGAGTGTTGACAGAATCTTTGTATCCTCTTAGGCCACAAGTGAGATCCCAGAGAACTGGAGAATAGCCAATATTGTCTCATTGTTTAAGAAAGGTAGCAGGGGTAATCCTGGAAATTACAGGCCTATGAGTCTCATGTCAGTGGTATGGGAATTATTGGAAAAAAGGTTCTCAGGGACAAGATCTATACATATTTAAAAGCAAATGGATTTATTAGTGATAAACAGCATGGTTGTGAGTGGGAGGAGTTTGTGCCTCACTAACTTGATCGGGTTTTTGAGGAGGTGACAAAGATGATTAATGAGGGAAAAGTGGTTGATGTTGTCTACATGAACTTCAGTAAAACCTATGATAAGGTCTCTCATCGCAGGTTGGTACAAAATGTGAAGTCATGATGTGTCAGGGGTAAGCTGGCAAAATGGATACTACTGGCTTAGTCATAGAAGACAGACGGTAGCAGTGGAAAGATTCTTTTCAGAATGGAGGCTTGTGACTAGTGGTGTTCCATAGGATTCAGTGCTGGGGCTTCTGCTGTTCGTGGTCTACATAAATGATTTGGAGGACCACGTAGTAAGTTTGTCATTGACACAAGGACTAGTGGAGTTGCAGATAGTGAAGAGGATTGTCAGCGGATACAGCAGGATACAGATCAGTTGAAGGCATGGACTGAAAAATGACAAATGGAGTTTAATCCAGACAAATGTGAGGTCCTCACCCTTAACAATTTCTCCTTTGAATCCTCCCACTTCCTCCAGACCAAAGGGTTAGCCATGGGCACACGTATGGGCCCCAGCTATGCCTGTCTCTTTGTTGGCTACGTAGAGCAGTTGATCTTCCGTAATTACACCGGCACCACTCCCCACCTCTTCCTCCGCTACATTGATGACTGCATTGGCGCCACCCCGTGCTCCCGCGAGGAGGTTGAGCAATTAATCAACTTCAGCAACACATTCCACCCTGACCTTAAATTTACCTGGACCATCTCCGACACCTGGCTCCCCTTCCTGGACCTCTCCATCTCCATCAGTGACGACCGACTTGACACTGACATCTTCTACAAACCCACCAACTCCCACAGC
>NC_057710.1:47337948-47392586 GCF_004010195.1 Chiloscyllium plagiosum | reverse complement strand
CTCTAGCTTATCTCTCCACGCTTCAGGCTCTCTGCCTTTATTCCTGATGAAGCGCTTTTGCCCAAAACGTCGATTTTGCCTGTCCTCGGATGCTGCCTGAATTGCTGTGCTCTTCCAGCACCACTGATCCAGAGTTAGAGGGATATGGGTCAAGTGTTGGCAAATGGGACTGGATTGGGTTGGGATATCTGGTTGGCATGGACAAGTTGGACAGAAGGGTCTGTTTCCATGCTGTACATCTCTATGACTCTATGACTGATTAAACCTTTGAAGATTGATATCCGTGTCTATATCTATCAGTACAGCCACAGTGCTCTTGTGCCCAAGCTAATGTCTCTTAATGCTTCCCTCCTTGTACAGGAGAAGAATATACACAATAAAAACAAACTTTCCCCAGTGGGTGATGCCTGGTATAAACCTCCTGAGCTTCTGTGAGGAACAAGTGGCCAAACTATCAGGAGAGTAATGGGATAGTGCCTGTGCTACAGGGGAGATTGGAGATCGACAACCATTGAATGAGAAAACCTCCAATCTATTACTACACCAACAGCTTATTAAAACACTGGGTTCCGGTGGCAGCTCATGACTCTTTATCATTTTTGATCCGGCTTCTGGTCTTACTCCTCAGCCAGGATGGATAAAAAATGGATAAAAGAAGAATTCAGTCCCCAAGACCATTTATCCCTATACCTCACGTACAGATCTGATGAAAATAGTCACGAACCTCAGACAATGTATCCTTCCCAACAATGACCTATGAAGGGACCGTCACCTCAGTGGCTGGTAGGTTCAGGGCCTCATTCTAGTGAACACGACATTGACATGGGTCTGCAATTGGAGGAGAAACAAATTGCTGAGGTTTCTTACTCTTGCAGCTCTGCTGGAGAACAGGTTCCTGCTCAGCCCAGTACTCATGATAAATGCCATCACTGTAGACAGCTTTCTTCTGGTAACTAGGAGAAAGTGAGGACTGCAGATGCTGGAGACCAGAAACCAGGAGAAGGGCTTACGCCCAAAATGTCGATTCTCTTGCTCCTCGGATGCTGCCTGGCCAGTTGTGTTTTTCCAGCACCACATTTTTCAACTTTCTTCTGGGAACCCCTCTATCCTTCTTCAATCTCTCATGGGGTTATGGATCATTTCACTGTGGGTCTTAATGTTCCTGTTCTTCTGTCTGGTCCAGCTCCCACCCACATTTCTATGGCCAGTCTTGTCCTTACATTGCTCCTTATTCAATTCACCTGCCTTTCCTCCCTCCCGAGTGCACCAAACCTAAACATGCAGCTTCCACCTTTCCTTTTTCCACTGGCCCCTTTGTCTATGATTCTTCTGTAATCTAATTTCCATTCACCTGAAACACTGGGTGATATTTACTGAATCCTTCCTTAAGAGTTTTCTTCCATCCTGAGAATTTCTTCTGTATTTGCACCAATGATCTATGAATGCTAGAACAATACTGACACTGATTGCCACCTCTTCCTGGAGATATTTTCCATCACACAGTTATTTCACACCTTTTGAGCAGGTGTGACTTGAACCCAGGCCTCCTGGTTCAGAGATATTGGCACCACCACTGCTCCACAAGATCCCTACCTCTTGCTGCAGTGATATTTTCATATGAGGGTTTCCTTCTGATCCTAATAATGGCCATTTTCCTAAAGGACACCTCCATCAGATTTTATTCTGTAAAGGGACAATTAAAACTCCATAAGTAATGATAAGAGGACATTGCAGAAAATAATTTGGACCTGAGCAGCAGTGATGCTAATCAGTTAGATCAGGATATGGCATAGATATTTCATGAAATTTGGCGGAGTGGGCTAAACTTGAAAACAGAAATATAGCTTAAGTAAGTTAGCAGATGTCTTCAGCAATGTAGATAATACCAAGTACCAGAGGTGGTACTGTCTATAATTCATTAAATATTATAATAATCTTAACTAGGATTAACACAGATTGGGCTGTTGAAGGATACAAAGTGGTATAGTGCAAGCCATTGACCTTTATATTGAATATTCATTGGACCATATACTTAACAGCTGTTTGAGGTTACTGTTACATCAAATAGGCTGACAGAAGCTTATAAAGTCATACAGTCATAGAGATGTACAGCATGGAAACAGGCCCTTCGGTCCAACCCATCCATGCCGACCAGATATCCCGATCACACATTTTGAAAGACCAAGTAATCATGAGAATGAGAGTCCTGATAAATTGATCTACATTATGGGAACAATGTTGCAGAGCATTTGATCTGGCCTGCCTATGACTTCAAACCCAGCGCAATGTGAGTGACTTTTAACTGCTGTCTGGGCAATTAGGGATGGGCAATACATTGGCATAAATGGTGACACCACATCTCATGAATGAATTTTTAAAAATCCCAACAGTTACCTGAGGCTATTCTGAGACAACTTTATGTTGCATTGATAATTTTGAGTACAGAGACTTGTTATAGCTGGACAAGCAAAGTTTTGAAAGGAGTATGTAAGGGTTAATTGGACAATAAGAGTAAAATAGGGATTTCTATCATCACAGTGAAATGTTCATGTCAAGCAAAATTCTCCAAATAAGATGTAAGTACCAGCATCACAGAACATTCTAGAGAGGTCTTGGAAATCATAAGGGATTAGCAAACAGATGGAATAAACAGATACTGGTAAAGAATGAGCAAACAGTACCAGGGAGATCCAGACTCGCATAAGATTAAGTGGCTCCTGTCTGTGTGAATGATGATATGTACCAAGGGTTGGAGACATCTTTTTATTGTATAGTTGTGTACTAACAAGTTTAGAATTTGCAGATGTAATCAAAGATGTTTAAATTGATGAATTTATTATATTTAGTAGAATTTTATTTTAGCTCAACTAGAGTGGAATCTTCCTACACACTTGAATAAGAAGTCAAAAATTTATATTCGAACCCTGTGGTTGATCATTAGCAGTATCCAAAGCATACAATTTTTCATAATACCAACATGAGAAATGCTATGAGATGTTTCTTTTTATTCCCTTATGGGATGGGGTCCTTGCTGGCTGGCCAGCATTTATTGCACATCTCTAGTTGCTCTTGAGAAGGTGGTGATGAGCTGCATTCTTGAACCACTGCAGTCCATGTGCTGCAGGTAGACCCACACTACCCATAGGGAGGGAGTTGCCAGGGGGGCTACCCCTACATTTAAAACAGTGTCCCTTAATTCGAGACTGACCCAATAGAGGAAACATCCTTTTCACATGCACCTTGTCAGGATCTTATACTCATCAATCAAGTCATCCCACATTCTCCTAATTTCCAGTAGAAACAAGCCCAGCCTGTCCAACATTGTGGCTCAGTGGTTAGCATTACTGCTTCACATCATCAGGGTCCCAGGTTCAATTCCAGCCTCGGGCGACTGTCTTTGCAGAGTTTGCACATTCTTCCCATGTCTGCGTGATCTTCCTCCCGATAATGTGCAGGTCAGGTGAATTGGTCATGCTAAATTGCCTGTAGTGTTAGGTGCACTAGTCAGAGGGAAATAGGTCTGGGTGGGTTACTCTTTGGAGGGTTGGTGTGGACTTGTTGGGTTGAAGGGCCTGTTTCCACACTCTAGGAATCTAATCTACTCTCATAAGACAACCCTCTCATTGTGGGTATCAACTGAGTAAATCTTCTCTGAACTGCCTCCAATACCTTTACTTCCTTCCATAATAAAGAGACTAAAACTACACTGTATTGAGATGTGGTCTTATCAATGCTATCTATAACTCAAGGAAAAATCCTTACTCTTGTACTCAATTCCTCTGATACTACTCTGCCGCATACTCCTGATTTGAGACCCAGAGTTTGATCATTAGGGAGCATGGCAAAAACTAGGAAACTACAGGCCAGTTAGCTTGACATCTGTTACAAGGAAGGTGTTGGAATTGATTATTAAAGAAATTAAATCTGTGCATTCAGAAAAAAAACATCAAAAGGAGATCATATTTAACCAATTTATTGAAGATCATTGAAGAAGAAATATGCACGATGGATAAAGGGGAACCTGTAGACGTATAAGACTTGGATTTCCAGGAGGTATTTGAATAAGATGCTACATTAAAGGCTACTTCTAATAATGGATAATGAATTCATTTGGATAGAAGATTGGCCACTTACAAAACAGAGAGATTTCAAAACTGGGTCTCTGTCTGATCTTTAAAATGTGGTGAGTAGACTCCTGCAGGGATCTATATTGGGAATTCATTTTCTAATTTACATCATTGTCTTAGATGAGGGGTACAAAGGCATGAGAGCTAAATGTGCATTTGATTGATTGATTTATTGTTGCATATATTTTGCTATAAAATAGAATGAGAAGTGTTGTATAAAAATGCGGCCACTCTCTGGCACCATCTTAAAACACAGAAAAATAAACAAAAACATGGAATATAAAGGCAGAACAATAAAGAAATAAAGAAGAAGTGTTTGACTTTACAGTCCTTCTTGTTAAGTGCTCTGCCATGGGCCATGGGCCTAGTGGCCAGGCATGAAAGATGCCCCTCTTCAGCGCCATCTTGCCACCACTGACGCCCTTGTCACTACGAGTCCTAGCTAGACCTTGCCAATGCAGACGCCACCGATGCCGCTGGATACAGCACCGGCCTAAACTGGACTGTCGCTGCCGCCGCATCTGCTTTGGGTCCATCTCACCAATGCTGCTAATGCTAATGGGTCATATATTGGGCACAAGCTCGCCTCTGCCATTGCCAGCATCCAAACCTTCCTCCACCATAGCAGCCCGAGTCAGCATTAGGACTGCCTTGTCAAAGCAGAACAGGTAGGATGACACCAAAACAGGTAGGAAAATATAACGAAAGAAAGAGCTGTGGATGCTGGTGATCCAAAACAAAAATAGAAATTGATGGAGAAAGTCAGGAGATCTCACAGCATCTGTGGAGGGAAAGCAATATTAATGTTTCGAATCCAGTGACCCCTCTTCAGAATGGGTATGAAAGTATGTTGTAACAAAAGGATGTTACAGACAGATGTTGTTAGATTGAGTTGAGTGGGCAAATGTTCAGCAGAAAAAGAATAATATGGCAAACTGAAATGTTGTTCATTTTGGCAGGAACACAAAATTTCCTTTAGTGGAGAATGACTTCAGAATCAAGAAGGCTGATGGGATTCTACCCTTTGACCCAACAAGTCCTGACCCTCTGAAGAGCAACCCACCCAGACCCATTCCCCTACACCTAACACTATGGGCAATTCACCTAACCTGCACATTTTGGACTGTGGGAGGAAACCGGAGCACGTGAGGATACCCATGCAGACATGGGAAAAATGTGCAAACTCCACACAAACAGTTGCCTGAGGCGGGAATTGAACCAAGGTCTCTGGTGCTGTGAGGCAGCAGTGCTAACCATTGTGCCACCGTGCCACCCCACGGAGTTAGCTTGAGATTCTAGATTGCTAGCACATTAGTTTTGCTACTGTTTCCTTCTTATTTAGCTTCTCTGTCTCTGGTGGCTCTCATATTATTAATAGATTCATATTGTTGAGTCACTCTCATCGAAGTGACATTTCGCTTAACTTTTAATTGGCTGAAACAACTCAAACTCACAAAAAAAAAAAATCAATACCTGGTTTCAACAGTTTCCTCATCCAATTTGTGTACTGAGCACACTGACAAACATTCTATTACCACTGAAGAATGAATTTTAAAAGAAATTAAATTCAGAACATAAGCAGGAGTCCCCGGATGAACTTATGAATTTATTTCATCACCCAGCTTCCATCACTGCAATGTTAGTTACATTTTCTATGACATAACCAATGTAGTGTGCATAGCAAAGAAGTAGAGGACAGATAATAGGTGGAGTGAATGACCTTGCCCAATCTACATAACCAATACCCAGTCCATAAATTACCTGTGAAGAATAGATTTTATTTCTGACAAATAGCTCATTTCTAAAATTAACTGGAAAGAAACTGCACAGCCTTCAACATTTACAGTAGATATTTCAGAACTAAGTAGTGTTGAGATTTACTATGTTGTGTAAACTAGAATAACTATGAATAATATTTAAAAATATTAAGTAACTAGTGCCAGTGATGGCAGTGCACATATTTGCATCCCTGTATTTGCAGTTACGTTATTAGAATCAGGGTAAATATTACAATCTTGAAGTTTAATTTTCCTGGTTTCATTGAGCTTCTTCCTACAACTGCTTAGCTGTGTAAAATGCCAGAGATACTTCTAATATCAAAAAACTGATTTTATACTACTGGATTGTTTTTGTATATCACATCATGTCAAAAAAAAGGAGCAGAGCCCAAGGCTAAAGGAAAATATGTTTCATGAATTAGCTCTGGCGCAGAGCACCTTAAGAAATTGTACAGGGTATAAATGGTGAAATAAGATTTACTAAGTTAAATGTATACTTCAATAATATTGATTCTATAGGGCTTGCATTTCAAACTTTATACACAAGGGATCAAGTCCCGAGAATCAGAGAATTTTCTAGCTCCAAAGAAAACATTTAGCTTCTTGGTCTTGTGCCTGGTCTTTGGACCCATTAGGTTGCCCCTCTCCTTTCCTTTCCCCACATCATTTAGATTGTTCTTTTCAAAATATTAAATCATTTCATTTCTTTGAGTGCTATCAAAGGTGGTACATTTTTAAATCATTTCTGATCGATTAGCTGACAATAGTTTCCAGTAAAAGAAAATCTCTTGACTGTTCTCTTTGTGAGCGATGATTTCAATGTATGATGGATCCTCATCGCTGTTCATTGTGTTATGTAAGCTAGCTGGACTTTTGGTAACTTTAAGCAGCTTTGTTGTAATGTCTCCTTTGAAGTTGGGATCCACATGGCCCCATTTTATCTAACCTAGTGAAGGAAAACCTCATTTACCATGTTCTTGCGCCTCTGCATTACTTGTATACCTGCTGCTGGTGTTGCTTTTCCCTGCAGCTCCCCAGATGCCTACCTATGCACAGTTGGTCTTTTAGATGCAGTGTTATGCCCGCTGCTGGTCTCAATCTTTCCTATCACTCCCCTCATTGTGTTCTCAACGCAATTTTATTCCTGCTCCTTCCATTGCATCCCAACTGTATTTTCACCATCTCTACACAATTATAGCTATTGGCTTCGATATCACTTGCTGCTCCTTGCTGTGTTCTTGCCAATTCTGCACCACACTCAAAGGTAAAGTTCCCTCTGAGGAACAGAATGTTTGATGACAAAGAGCTTAAGTTCAGTGCCAAGCTAAAGGTCTGCAGTACATCAGTGTTACTTACTCTCCTATAGGCACCAAAAACACCAATGTAGAGTAGACATCTCAAATCCTTAGTGAAATATCCCCAGCAATACTGCTAAAATCCTCAATCCTAGAATGAAATGTGGCCTAATAAACTTTTTTTTTAGTAAATGCTGTGGTCATTTACTGAAGCATAACTACACAAACTGTCAAGTTTCTTTAACAAATGACTAGACATTTGTTACACAAAAAATGGAAATAAATAATCAAGCAAGATTATCTAGATTTTGAACAATTAAAGAAGTCTTAAAGTACACAGCAAACAAAAACTAATTAATTCCCCAACACAACGTATTCTTCTATATCAAATCTTTAAGTTTGGTAGCTGATTCACCCCAGTCCTTTCCTGCAAACTGTGAAGCTTTCTTACATGATTACTTAAAAATTAACAGCTTAGATTTTCTCAGCTTTTTAGTCATGTTCAGCCTTTCTAACCAAACACTCCTGGCCTGACAGTTGCACCAACTAAATATTTCTCCTGAGGTAATTGTTTTTGCTGAAATGTTCTATGTTCCTTTCTTCAGGAGAGAAACTATGTTTTATTTCTGATCTTTGTTGTCATTTCTAACCTTCACAAAAACTTTTAATCTCTGGGATTTCTAAGCTAAAATCAATTCTTGTTTATCCTGAACCAAAAGATATATTAATATTCCTCTTTGTTATAAACTGCACAGTTCAAGAATTTTCATGAATACACTTCATTAACGGGGGTCCTTGCTCTCTAACACATATTTGATTGGATGACTATTCCAGATGGACAGTATGACCCAGTTATTATTTCAAAGCAACAGTTTAGAAAAGTAACTATCCAAATATTTGACAATTTTAAAATCCAAACTCTAAAACTTAAATTCATGTCAGACTAGTAGCCTCTTGGCCAGAATGTTTTTGCTTGTGAATTGTTTAACACTTTCTTCTATTTTAATAAAATTGAGGTTGGGACATGTATTAATGTCCAAGTAGAAGAATGTTTGATAGTAAAGTGTGTAGAATTTTTTTCTTATATTGCACCTCTCATGTTGTGGAGCTGTTTGTAACAAAATTTTATTCGCGAGATCTATATTTCATGGATGTTGTGGTTTCATTTTTGTAGGCCATAATATAGTGATATTTGTTCCTGTATCAAAATTAAAATTAATGAGAGATTCACTAACAGAAACCACTTTTTTCTAAAATAATTGACTTAGCTCAGCAATTGCTTGCAGACCATTAATTATGAATTCCCCTTGATACTGAACTTTTCCATTAAAGTTTGTAGTTTCAGAATTTTATTTGTCCTAATAATTACTGATCAAGCCAATGTCTTCAGTAACTTTAGGAAATATAGACTGTTGTTATATACTTGGCCCCTATTAATAAAGCTGATGGTACTATATGGTTTGTGAATCATCCCTTCTACCTCTGCTGTCACCATTTATATATTCACTTCCTTCTAGTTTTGCGCACGCTGTAACATAGTGCCATTTATTTTATACTTTCTGTCATATTTGTTCTAACAAAATGTGTCCCCATAGACTTCTTGGCATTGAACTACATCTGTCACATAACCATCCCACTTCAGTTGCATCTCTTTCTTTGGTAAAAAAAGAATCACAATATTCACTTGCCACTTACTTCGACATGCAAATCTTGTGTTTGTCTTGAATCAGCTTCATGTCTCCCTTTAACATGCTTTGACTATTTATGTGACTGTAGAAGACTTTGATATCCCACTCTCTGTTGCCTACCAGTGTTTTTTTGAAATTTCCTCTCTGCAGAGAATAGTCCCACTTCAAGTGCTTGTGACAAATTCAAAGTTTGCAGATGATATAAAGCATGGAAGCTTTGTAAGCTGTGAGAAGGACACAGTTGATCCCTTCAGCAGATTCAAGGTCATCCAGATAAGAAAATAGACCAACAACAAAGTATATAAGGAAGAACTTCCTCTACAAAAGGATATCTGAAAGATAGAAAGGAACTTTCAGCGGAGAAACAATCTGCAGATCAGATTCAAGCTCTATCCTCAAGTAGATTACTATTCTTCCAAGTCTGGTGACAGAGTATTCTGGGAAAATTATGAAACATCCAGATTGGCAACATTGGTGAAGTCTGACTTGGGGGAGTAGATAAGGAAGTGGTAAATATAACATAGTTCTAAATAATATGTATAATGTGCTAATTATAGGGGAAAAACCTTCAGAGGAGAGATCGTATCAGGTCATGGTTCACAAGATGTTACGTTCATGTTGAGGTCCACTCTACTGATATTGCCCATAATGCATGGATAGAGACAGTGAGTCCTACACAAGCCTTTGCAGGGAAGAGATATATTCTATATGGCTCCTAAGATTCCTGGTAATTATGCCTGACTAATTATGTGGTTGCACTAAGAGTTACCATGCAATTCGACATCTTGCTAATTAAGAGCTGAAAATGTGTTGCTGGAAAAGCGCAGCAGGTCAGGCAGCATCCAAGCAGCAAGAGAATCGACGTTTCGGGCATGAACCCTTTTCTTCAGGAATCCGGATTCCTGAAGAAGGGCTCATGCCCAAAACATCGATTCTCCTGCTCCTTGGATGCTGCCTGACCTGCTGCACTTTTCCAGCAACACATTTTCAGCTCTGATCTCCAGCATCTGCAGTCCTCACTTTCTCTTATCTTGCTAATTAAGAACTCTGTTCTTCTGTGAAGACCTGCACTGGAATATCCTCCATCACTGATAATTGGACACCCCCAAATAAAATATAGACAAAGGGTTTGTGGCAGCAAAACTACCTCAAACAACCCTTATTCAAAATCACAAACTTGCAATGATGACAGATTCTGTGAGGTGACAATGAATCTCTATCATAACCAAAACTTTACTGATGCAATGAAACTAAGTTCTCTTTTACAAATTTATCATATTATAATCCCCTGTATTAAAGCTTTGTCTCCCTCTTCATTTTTAGTGTTTGATATTTAATTTTTGTTCTCTCTTTAGTCCAGGTGACTTCAAACTTTTCTAAATTAAACTGCATGCAAGAATTATGTACAAAATCATTTAAGTTACATTCTTTCACAGTTCATCTTGCTTACTGTTATTACGTTATCAGCAAATTTTAATATTAGGAACTATAACTGACCTTAAGCTCTATGTAAATATTAATATAGGTATTAATACAGGTACACAGTCCTTCTAGAGCTTACAGGTATTAGTATAATTTGACAAAACTGTGTAGTCATAATGAATTCTTGAACCACTCTACTTTTTAATTTTTATTGTAACATGATAAAAAAAATTACATGATAATTGCGTCAGTAACTTCCTGATCATGATAATAATCTAGTAATCCAGAGAAAATTAGTTCTTCATTGAACAGTGACAGGTTATGTTAAACTTTCCATATACACTGCCACATACCCATTAGCATCATTTTTTTATCAACAACTTTTTGTGGGGCATTTTAAAGAATGCCTTTGCTAGAATCAATACAGATAACATCCACTGCATTATCCATATCAGTATATTCATCATTTACTCAATGAACTCTAGTTAATTTGTCAAGCATGACTCGACAGAGTCCACACCAAATCTCCGAAGAGAATCCCACCTATCCAATCACTGTAACTTGACATTTTCCATTGCTAATTCACCAAACCCACACATTCCTGGACACTAAGAACAATTTAGCATGATCAATCCACCTACCTCGCACATCTTTGAACTCTGAGAAGAAATCAACACAGAAACAGGGAGAATATGCAAACTCCAATTGCGCAAGAGTAGAGAATGCCTTTGCAAGAATCAATATAGATAATATCCACTGCATTATCCACATCAGTATATTCATCATTTACTCAATGAACTCTATTTAATTTGTCAAGCATGACTCACTGTGCACAATGTTTTTCAACCAATCTTAAATTAGCTGTAACCTCTCATTACATAATGCTTTTGTACCATGTAATGGTTTCTTGACCTCACCAGTCCATATCTATAATTTTCTGAACACTTTTAGACTTTGTCTGTTCCTCAAATAACATTTTGTACAGGTGTGTTAAGTAGACAATTTTCTAGTTCTCAGAAAAAGCTTCCAACGTGAAGAAACATTTACATATAAAAAAGAAGCTGTGTGCAAATTAACCCATTATGGTGCCCATGAAATTGTAATCGATTATTATAAAAACCCACCTAGTGCAGTCATGTCCTTTATTTGGTCTGAGCTACTTATGTCTCCAGATGAACTGCAGTGTGGTTGACTCTTAACTGTTGTCTGAAATTGCCCAGCAAGCCATATAATCCGTGAACAATTAGAAATGTGTCAACAAATGCTAGTCTTGGAAAATCTTATCCACGTCCAACGTAAGTTATGTTGCAATACAATTTAATTATTGGTTATAAAGTCACAAATTTCATTATTTTCTCCCATCACTCCGTAACTCCCTTTCCTTATACAGATTAGCCTTAGCGGATTAAGTACAATGTTTTGATTAGTGCATTGTTTGGGAGATGGCACACTTAAATATTGCATAAGAGATCCTTTTTCACAGGTAGATGTCAGGTAAATATCTCCCCGATTAGTTTAATCAATCATTCTGTCCTGCTAAAATATTGAAGTTGCTGAAATTCCAGCTTGGTGGCACTTAATCATTGCCTCCTGATTTATTTTGCCATCTCTGCTGCACAACAAGATTTTAGAACTTATTTCATACAGTGTGGAAGCAGGCGAGAGTCCACACCAAATCTCCGAAGGGAATCCTACCTACCCAACCAATGTAACTTGACATTTTCCATTGCTAATTCACCAAACCCACACATTCCTGGACATTAAAAACAATTTAGCATGACCAATCCACCTACTCTGCACATCTTTGAACTCTGAGAAGAAATCAACACAGAAACAGTGAGAATATGCAAACTCCACACAAGCAATTGCGCAAGAGTGGAGTCAAACCTTATCAAATGCCTTACTGAAGTCCATGTATATGACATCTACAATCCTTCCCTCATCAATCAGCTTTGTCACTTCCTCAAAGAATTATATTAAGTTGTATAGACATGACCTTCCCTGCACAAAACAATGCTGCCTATCACTGATAAGCCCATTTTCTTCTAAATGTAAATTGCTCCTATTTCTCAGTATCTTCTCCAGCAGCTTCCCTCCACTGACATCAGGCTCACTGATCTATAATTACCTAGATTATCCCTACTATCATTCTTAAACAAGGGACAATATTAGCGATTCTCCAGTTCACCGGGACCTCACCCGTGTTCAAGGATGCTGCAAAGATATCTGTTAAGGTCCCAGCTATTTCCTCTCTTGCTGCCCTCAATAACCTGCAATAGATTTCATCCGGACCTTGAGACTTGTCTACCTTAATGCCTTTTAGAATACCCAACACTTCCTCCCAACTTGACCTAGGGTAATCAAACATCTATCCCTAACCCTAACGTCCATCATGTCCCTCTCCTCAGTGAATACCAACATAAAGTCCTCATTGAGAATCTCACCATTTTCTCTGACTCCACGCATAACTTTATACCTTTGTCCTTGAATGGGCCAACCCTTTCCCCAGTTACCCTCTTGCTCCTTATATACAAATAAAAGCCTTTGAGATTATCCTTAACCCTGTTTGCTAAAGATATTTCATGACCCCTTTTAGCCCTCCCAATTCCTCATTTCAGATTGGTCCTACTTTCCTGATATTCATCCAAAGCTTTGCCTGTTTTCAATTGCCTTTCTCCTCTTCACTAGTCTCACAATTTCACCTGTCATCCATGGTTTCCTAGTTTTGCCATTTCTATCCCTCATTCTCACAGGGCCATGTCTCTCCTGCACTCTAATCAACTTCTCTTGAAATGCCTCCCACATATCAAATTTGGATTTACCCTCAGACAGCTGCTCCCAATCCACATTCCCAAGCTTATGTCAAATTTTGCTATAGTAGGCCTTCCCTTAATTGAGCACTCTTCCATTAGGACCACTCTCGTCTTTGTCCATGAGTATTCTAAAACTTACGGAATTGTGATCACCATTCCCAAAGTAACGCCTACTGAAATTTCAACCACCTGGCAAAGCTCATTCCCCAGCACCAGGTCCAATATGCCCCCTTCCCGTGTTGTTCTATTTACATACCGCTCTATAAAATCCTCCTAGGTGCTATTTACAAATTCTGCTCCATCTAAACTTCTAATACCAAGCAAATCCCAATCAGTGTTGGGAAAAGTAAAATCTTCCATCACCACCATCCTGTTGTTCCTACATCTTTCCATAATCTGTCTACATATCTGTATATCTACCTTACATTCGCTGTCAGGAGGCCTGTAGTGCAGCCCCAACATTGTTACCGCACCCTTCCTATTTCTGAGTTCAGACATTTTACCTCACTGTTCGAGTCCTCCAAGCGCCATCCGTCAGCACAGCTGTGATATCCTCTCTGACCAGTAATGCAACTCCTCCACCCCTTTTACCTCCCTCTCTATCCCACCTGAAGCATCGATATTCTGGGATATTTAGTTGCCAATCATGCCCTTTCAGCAACCAAGCCTCAGTAATAACAATAACATTATACTCCCAGGTAAATTCATCTGCTTACCTACTACACTTCTCGCATTAAAACAAATGCAACTCAGACCTCCTGTCCCTTTGCATTCATCATCTACTCCCTGCCTATTTTTCCCCTTAGTTACGCTAACCTGATTATCTAATTCCTTACAGGCTTTAGTTACTACCTCTTTACTGTCCACTAACCTCCTCATTTGGTTCCATCCCCCTTGTCACATAAGTTTAAACCCTCCCCAACAGCATGATCAAAAGCACCCCCTTGGACATTGGTTCCAGCCCAGCCCAGGTGTAGACCGTCCGATTTTGAAATAGTCCCACTTCCCCCAAAACCTGTCCCACTATCCCAAAAATCTGAACCCTTCCCTCCTGCGCTATCTCTCAAGTGATTCATTCATCCTGCATATTCTTTCATTTCTACTCTGGCTAGCACGTGGCACTGGTAGCAATCCTGAGATTACTACCTCTGAGGTAGTACCTTACCTTATTAACTTGGCTCTTAACTCCCTAAGTTCTTCTTGTAGGACCTCAACTCATTTTTTACCTATATCATTGGTGCCTATATGCACCATGGCAACTGGCTGTTCATCCTCCCCCTTCAGAATGCCATGCAGCCAATCTGAGACATCCCTGACTCGTGCACCTGAGAGGCAACATACTATCCGGGAGTTTTGTTTTTGACCACAGAACCACCTATCTACTCCCCTTACAATTGAATCCCCTATAAATGTAGTCCTTCCACTAATTTTCCCACCCTCCTGTACAGCAGAGACAGCTAGGGTACCATGAAAATGGCTACTTCTGCCTTCCCCTGGTGAGCCATCTCCCCCAATAGTATCCAAAACAGTATACCTCTTTTGGAAGGAGATGACTGCAGGAGACACCTGAGCTGCCTTCTTGCTCTTTCTCTGCCTTTTGGTCACCCATTCCCCTTCTCTCTCAGCAATCCTAATCTGCGGTGTGACCAATTCGCTAAACGTGCTATCCACAACCTCCTTAGCAGTACAGATGCTCCAAAGTGAGTCCATCTACAGCTCCAGATCCGTCATGTGGTCTAACAGGAGCTGCAGCTGGACACACTTTCTGCACGTGAAGGAGTCAGGGACAGCAGCCACATCTCTGAGCTTCTACATTGAGCAAGAGGAGCATAATACGGGTCTGGAATTTCTTGCCATTTTTACTCTTAAGCTTAACTTAGTCCAACTATAATACCAAATAATAGATAAATGAAATTTTTAAAATGTGATCAATCACACTACTTAGCAACCCATGATATAAAATAAAAATAAAATCCTTACCTTATCAACACACCAGAATCATTTTTTTCTGTTTAGAGGAGGAGAGAGGGTGGGAGACACTACACATGTCTCGTTTCTCGCCACTGCCCAAATATATCAGTTCACTCATCTTCCCAGAATGCAATTCGACTGCTCCTACTCAATTCCTCACTCTCACTGCTCCCATTACTGCTGCAAAATGGAGGCTGCTGATTCCACGAGATAAATAATTAAATGGAAAATTTACCTTCCCAGCAGCCCCTGGTCCTCGCTCTCACCACTCCCACTGTTGCTGCAAAATCAGTTGTGGCATAGAATATAAAAATTGGCAAGTCATGTTGCAGCTGCATAAAACTTTAGTTCAGCCACATTTGGGAATATTGCATACAGTTCTGGTTGCCACACTATTAGGAGGTAATGGAGGTTTTGGAGAGGATACAGAAAAGATTTACCAGAATATTGCTAGTTTTGGAAGGCATGAGCTATGAGAAGAGATTGGACAAACTTGGTTTGGTTTCACTTAAATGTCAGGGGCTGAGGGGGCGATCTGATAGAAGTTTACAGAATTATGACAGGCATGGATAGAATGGATGGTCAGAGTCTTTTTCACAGGGTAGAAATGTCAGACATCATAAAGGAGACATAGGTTTCAGGTAAAAGAGGAAAAGTTTAAATGAGAGTGAGAGGGTCATGTTTTACACAGAGGGTGATAAATGCTTAGAATGTGCTGTCAGAGGAAGCAAAAGTAGATACAATAGTGGCATTTAAGAGGCATTTGACAGACATAGGAAGAGGCAGAGAATAGAAGGATACAAACTATGTTGAGGCAAAAGATTTTTAGTTTAGAATGGCATCATGTGTAAGGGTGGGCTTGCTGGGCCGAATGGCCTGTTCTTATATTGTTCTTTGTTCTTTGTGTTGGGGCATGATGTTACCTCAATACACAATGATGGATTTATTACCAGCATTTTTTTAAAGGTCAACTTACTACTGTGATCATTTCTATTGTATCCGCACGCTAAATGAAAACTTACTTTTGCAAACCTTCACCTGTCTGAAAGCCTCATTTTTCATTTACTCGGAAGGAAACCTTGCTTATTTGATAACTGATATTGTTTTTAAACCATTAAAATGTGTGCACAGCATGCACAACTGAGGGTTTGTATTATTGTGGCCTTCACCAGAGTCAAAAGAAAATAGAAGCTGAGCAGAAAATCAAACACCAACTCCAGGTAACACATTAATTTATCAAGTAATGTGGGCAATGTTCATAATTAGTAATTACTTTGCTGTGATTAATAACACCAAAGGCCTGTTTTATTTTCAGCATCCTTAATATCATAAAATATTACAAGTTGCTTTATTGTGGAACACATGTTGATAACAAGCTAGTAGGTATTAGAACACATTAAAAAATCCTTGGTCAATGGTATCAGCTTTAAAAGGCATTTTAAAGATGTCGAGAGAGGTAAAGATTTAGAAGGATTTAATGAGGGAGATTTGGGCAAGGCAGTTGACTTAGTGATAATGCACATAATAAAATACACTGTGTATGAGCTATCAGTTTTTCTAATTAAGTTCTGGATTTAACCAATTCATCAAAAAACTATGTTTTATAAAATTTGTTTCTGCCTGACTGGAAAAGACCACATTGTTCTGCATATTCATACTTGATTTAGTGACCATTTTAATATGTAGCTCATAGGAGATCAGCTTAGGGATGCAGATAATTACATTACTAGCAATATGCATTTGAAATCTTGCCAGGCTGCTGGCAGATGAGTGATCCGAGTGCTTATAACGATTCCTAATGAGCCCTTAATCGAAATCAGAACATCTTCCAAATTTGGTTGATTTTTGCGCTACTCAGTTAAAATAAATTGAGGAGTTAATAGAGCTTTTCTAGAATGCTTCTCAGACTTGCATCATATGTAATAATTTAGACATTTTAGAGCCATTCCAAAGAAAGATATTGCTGTTATATGTGAATACTATGTCTAGTTGATTAGCATTATACCTATTATTATAGTTCAGGCTACTGGATTAAAGCTTAGTAGATTTTTTTAAATACATATTTTTAGAAGCAAGTTGGAATAGTGAAATCGCAATAACTGCAGGAACTAAAATCATTTTACATTCTTCTGAATGCAATGTTGATTCTGGAGTCAGAAATCTCAGCTATGATTTACCTCTGCCTTTCCACCAGTTTATTGACAGAGATAGAGTAAAACATTCAAAACCTTGAGCTATGACCTTCTAGCAATTATCTTCCAACCATTAATTATCAATCTTGCTTTGAACCTTTAAAGATTTACAAGTGTCATGCTTTCCTAAAATGCTACAAGTCTGTTCTTTTCTGGAATTTTTGATGCTCAACAGCACTGAAATGATAATGCCACAAAATGTGATGCTTGACACTATTCTGTCCCAATGAGCTTATATAAATGATTCATTATGGCACCTGCTGCTAGATAAGATTTTGGGGGTTTCCTTTATCTTTAATTATTGCTGAAAAAGCTTTTTGTCATGCACTCATCAAAACAATATGCATGAATATCAATTATAGGGGAACATTATCTATGAGAGGAAAGTGCAGATTTATTGGCAAGTGGAATGTTATTAGTGGAGCTGTTGGCATCGAGGATGTGCCAATTAATTATGATTGACACTTAACTGCCAGACTTTGTTGACATTTTAAACAAGGAAGGTTTGTTGGCCAAAGCATTGATCATAACATTACTCTCAGAAATGAACCAGTGAGAGGTTGTCACTTACTTTGTTGAGCTGAAAAAAATACAGTGCGTACACGTCCTTTCTATCTACAACGTATGCTTAATGTATGTAATTTTCAATACATACTTGCACCACACTGTGAACCAATCTGACAGTCCTAAATTGGTCCACCATTATTTGGAATGCACAACCTACATCACATTGGCACTGAATTCAAATACCACATTACTCATTTTTGTGGTGGGTAGAATTTGTTTGGATCTTTTGTCCTGTAGTGGAGAGCACCACTTATTTTGTCACTGCATGTCGTAGTTACAACAGCTAATTTCACAGACAGTCAATTGTATCAAACGGCATATCCCTCACAATATGCAAGGTACTGACCACATTTAACCAGCCTTTACAAAACTTACAACAGTGTCCAAATTTCAATGTGATTTCACTGTTGGACAGGGTTTGCTGAATAATCCTGAGTGTGAGAACATTTATGTTCACATTCGAATTGGGAACCTCAGTTAGACTTGCGGTTTGGTTTGTTTCTGTCCTGATGAGTGCATGATGCAAAGTTTCAATTAAGTCTTTTTTTTAGCAATATTCAAGCTCTGTATGATCAAATAGATATCTACTTTAAATGCAAAACCCAACTCAATTTCAATTGTAGGATGAATCTGACAGAGCCAATTTAAAATGTCTGCTAGTTTTAATTTGTTATAAAACTTGTTCCAGGTACAAATATGTGAACACAAGCTTTGCAGAATCTATTAAGCTTATCATAACAAGTATGATAGACATTGTACTCAACAAAATCAGTAGTTTTCAGTTGATCCAGCTAGGGACACCAGCTTACAATGCTGGGTGATTGGGCATTAATCTTTTGTTTTCTGTTGCCTAAAGTTGTCCTTCCATCTTTGGTCTTCTCTTCTTGTGCACTGAGGTACTGAGAACCACTTATTAACCATTGCCAGCTACCACACTAGCATGATCAAAGATACCCTTAACTCTACTTGTTTTGCTCATGCCCAAACATGATTAATCACAGATTGATTAAACGTTGTATGCTCAATTTCCAGTTGGTGTCTTTAAAAGTAATGGTCAGCTTAGTGACACCATTTCCGACCATCTTTTGATTCATTTTTTGACTTGCCAGTTACCTTGGAACACCACCTCTTGTTTAGCAGCTTCTATCAACATACCAACCTTTTACATCCTTACTGATAATGTTGCTCTGTATAGTAATTTGCCATTTGCTTAACTATGTAGTGTCACTCCCCAGTAATAAATTGTCATCCCAAGTATCCTAACTGATGCTTCTATGTATTCTCCAAAATCTATTAATATCACTTAATTGAAAGATCCATTCTTCTGATTCTAGAATAACCAGCCCTTGTTGAACCAAATTAAAGTTCAAAATTATTATGCTAGATTGTTAGACACAAGTCTGTTTCATACGTTTAGTTACAAAACTAAACCAATTTAAAAAATAACTGTGCCTTTTTACCTCAAAAGGTCCACATTTTTCAGTCTCATTTTCAATTAGTTTGAACCATGAAAACAGACATAAAATCATAACTTTACTTTTGACCAGACCATTTGACAATTCTTCATTACAGAAAATGTTTACAACTAAAACCTATCAAACAAAATACAATTTGTATCCTTACTTAAAGTCATAGAGATGTATAGCACCGAAACAGATCGTTCGGTCCACATCAACCAGATATCCTAAATTAATCTAGTCCTATTTGCCAGCACTTGACCCATTTCCCTCAAAGCTCTTCCTGTTCATGAACAGATGCCTTTTAAATGAAGAATTGTACCAGCCTCCACTACTTCCTCTGGCAGCTCCATACATGCACCACCCTTTACATGAAAAAGTTGCTCCTTAGGTCCCTTTTAAACCTTTCCCCTCTCACCCTAAAGTTGTTTAATCAAGTCAAAATTATTGAAAATTAACTCAAACTTATAGGTATAAGAGAGAAGGACAGAACAGACAAGATGGTGATGCGGACTCCTCCTCCTCCCTCTTAATCTTCCTGACCTCTGTCAATGGAACATCCCATGTCACTTTCATAAGACACTATAATCCTGAAACTGTCATTTTGTATCAGCTAGCTGTTTCCACAGCATCAGTGGAAGTGGGTGAAGGAAGCCCACATTTACCAAGACAGAAAAATTGTATCTAATCAGCAGTCGATGTCTGAACATACCGGTGGCTGTTCTAGCACCCCAGGATAAGTTCATATTGTAAAATTAAGGATCAAAATTGCACTTAAGGCCAGATTTTCATGCAGGTGTTCTTGTAAGTGACAGAGTCATACAGCATAGAAACAGACCCAACTTGTCCATGCTGATCAAGTTTCTCAAACTAAACTGGTCTCACTTGTTTGCATTTGGCCCATATCCTTTCAGGCCTTTCCTATTCATGTGGCTGTTCAAATATCTGTTAAATGTTGCAACGTGTCTTGCATATACCACTTTGGCAGTTCATTCCACATATGAACCACCCTTTGTGTGAAAAACGTGTTCCACCGATCCACTTTAAATCTTCTCCTCTCACTTCAAAAATATACCCCAAGTTTGAACTCCCCCACTCTAGAAAAATCCCTTTGCTATTTACCTTACCTATGCCTGTCATTATTTTAAAAACCTTTATTAGGTTGCCGATTAACCTCCTATGCTCCAGTGCCTATTTTTACCTTTACATCAGAGTAACTCCAATGGGCTTATAAGGAGTTAAGATTTTCTAGAGCAGATAGAGCAGATGTGGGCAGCACGGTGGCACAGTGGTTAGCACTGCTGCCTCACAGCGCCTGAGACCCGGGTTCACTTCCCGCCTCAGGCGACTGACTGTGTGGAGTTTGCACGTTCTCCCCGTGTCTGCGTGGGTTTCCTCCGGGTGCTCCGGTTTCCTCCTACAGTCCAAAGATGTGCAGGGTCAGGTGAATTGGCCATGCTAAATTGCCCGTAGTGTTAGGTAACGGGTAAATGTAGGGGTATGGGTGGGTTTCGTTTCGGCGGGTCGGTGTGGACTTGTTGGGCCGAAGGGCCTGTTTCCACACTGTAATGTAATCTAATCTAATCTAATAGAAGGAGAGGCTGGTTTGCTTACAGGCAGATTTAATAAGGATGTTGTGCAAGCCAAAGAAGATTATTAGTGAAGAAAGACTGTGGGTGGACCTCTCAAATTAACAGTCTGATTTAGCAAAGATTCTTTTTCCGCAAAACAATTGGCACTCAAATAAAAACATATAAAGTAGTTAGCGCATATGAAATATATCCATTTTTATTTTACACAAACAACTGGTAGTGACTGGCATTCGAACATGAGATTGCCTGACAGAGTCTCCACTGCACAATAAAGAAGCTCACAGCAAATATGCACAAACAGCCTTAACTCACACCTTGTCAGATTACTACAATCCACAGTGACTTTCTTTCCTTTCTTTTAATATCCTCTCGGGTGTTTTTAATGTGTTACAAATACTTCTGCTGTCTCCAGATAGCTCCCAACCCTCTTCACATCTGTTCCACAGGGACTGAAGACAAATACACAGCAACTAACAGATTTCAAGCTCAGACTATAAAATGAGATGCTTTATTGGAAGGTAGGGAGTTCCTTGTCATTTCTGAAGACATTTTATAGGAATTTTGTTTGCACAATTCTTCCTTTGTCTGTTGTGCTCCTTTAGGAATGTAAGACACATGTTGTACTGAATTTTCTTTCATTTGGAAACATATTTAGAACGCAGATAATATGTTACCTTTTATTTGGATCTTCTTCAATTAGATCAATTCAGATATTTGGAAAGTAATATATTGGGAAGGTGTCATTCATTTGACATGACTTTGTCAAAGAAATCTTTTAAATCCTTTTGGTAGTATACTGACTGTGTGTACAACTGAAATCATAACTGCTTAAAGATAACACCACTTGTGACTTACATTCTGAATGTCAGAGATACAATGTGATGTTGTACTTTTGCCTGCTGTATTCCTGTTATCCCTTCTATGCAGCAGGTTTGTTAAATTTATAACTGATGTCAGAATTACTAACTGGATCTTACTGGTAATAACGCCAAAAGACATAAGGAACTGATTGTGTGAAATATTCATTTTTTAAAATCAAATATTCACATAGAATTTGTTTATGAAGTTTGTTCTCAAAATGGGAAGATAGACAAATATTTGTTAAGGTCTGAAGATAAGTCAAGTTGGACTCAAAATGTTAATTCTGCTTCTCCCTCCGCAGAATCTGCCAGATCTGCTGAGTTTCTCCAGCCTTCTTGAAAGCTCTTGGATGCTGCCTGAACTGCTGTGCTCTTCCAGCACCACTAATCCAGAATCTGGTTTCCAGCATCTGCAGTCATTGTTTTTACCTTCTCTATGTTTGTGTTTGTCCCTGTCTCAGACAATTATTTTCTAACCATAAATGCCATACTAAGTGGTAATGCACATTCAGAGGTAAAACTGCACCAACCACAAAAATATGGAACTGGACACACATGTTGTGCAGACTGGCCAGGAAAGCCGAGTTTCTTTTCCTGCAAGACAATGGTCAACTAATTAGGTTTTTATGTCAAAATGACAAATATATGATTAGTTCTACAGGTTATGAGCTTTTCCTTCTTAAATGTTTTAACAGAGTACATTCTCAAACTTACCTGTTGTCATGATGTCTAGATTCCTTGTCCAATATCATAACCACTACACAATTGAATAAAATAGATTACATAAAAAAAGTAACAATTTACTCATAACAGTCATTAAAATCTCTCACCTTTTACTGCACATAGTTCATGCTCATATATACCACATTACCAATACTGGCAGAGAAGCCTTGATTATGTATGTATATCTCATGCCTTTATCTTTGTATTATTTTGCATTTTTTAAACTTATTTTTCCAGAGGCTGTGTTCAGCGTTGGTTTGTCCAATACTCATTGCCCATCACTATTTGCCTTCATGGTGGTGCACTGCCTCCTTGAACTAATGCAACCCACGTGGGCTATGAATACACAGAAAGGGAGTTCTGTGAACTTTGCACTTGTGGAGAAGCTATCTTTAATACTTTATTTAGAAACATAGTTGAAATGTTCCAGTTGAATAATACAATGCATTAGGTCACAAGAAAATATTTAGTCAAGGTAATTCCTATTTTCCCATTCCTCAAGATAAAAAAAACCTTTGGCTCAGTAGGGATAAATACTGTAGTGATTGTAGTGAGGTCAGCCAGGTGGACCTCATAGAATATTTTGGCTGTTAATCTGATCCAATCAGGAAACCCTAGCTGATGGATAAAAACAGGAGTGTCAGATATACTGTTCTTTCTGAGAGCTGGCTCTGAGGGAACTGGATGTGTGTCAAGGACTCTCCACATGTAAATGATGAGATGCTGGCCTTTATGGAGTTATTTCAGATACAAAACTTTAAAAATGAAGTGACAGAGTCTCACATTTATATAATACACAAGCTAAACACTGTGGAAGCTGGAAATCTGAACTAAAATACAAAATGGTGGAAATATTCACTAGGAAGATCATTGATGTGAAACTCTAACTCTGTTTCTTTCTCCACAGATGCTGCCTAACCAGATTTAATTTGATTTGATTTATTATTATCACATGTACCTAGCTATAGTAAAAAGTTGTGTTTTGCGTGCAGTATAGGCAGATCATAACATACAAAGACCACAAAGTGATTGAACAGAGCGAAGAATACAAAGTTACAGATGCAAAGAAGGAGTACAAAAAGCAAATAGACTTTAGATTTGAAATTTGAGAGGTCCATTCAGAATTCTAATAAAGTGAGGAAGAAGTTGTTCTTGAATCTGTTGAGTATTTCCATAATTTTTTGTTTGTATTTATATAATATTGCATTGCTCAAAACTTTATTAAAAAATGCTCCTTACAGGATGCTCTTTTGGAGTATTGCATACAGCTCCAGTTGCCCTGCTATAAGAATGATATTATTAAAATGGAGAGGGTTCAGAAAAGATTTACCAGGTTGTTGCTGGGATTGGAGGGTTTGAGTTATAAGGAGAGGCTGGGTCATTTTTCACTGGAGCATAGGAGGTTGAGGAGGTGCCCCTATGCAGGTTTATAAAATCATGAGGCACATAGATAAGGTGAATAGCAAAGATCTTTCCTCTAGGGTGGGAAGTTTCAAAGCTCGTGGGCATATTTTTAAGGTGAGAGGGGAAAGATTTAAAAGGGACCTGAAGGACAACTTTTTCACACAGAGGGTGGTTTTATATGGAATGAACTGCCAGAGGAAGTGGTAGATGCAGGTTCAGTTACAACATTTAAAAGACATTTGGAGATGGGTACATGAATAGGAAAGGTTTAGAGGGGCCAAATACAGCCAAACACGACTAGTTTAGTTTGGGAAACTTGACTGGCTAAGACGAGATGGACCAAAATATCTGTTTCCATGCTGTCTGACTCTATTATTGTTATAAACTTGAAAGCAAATTTGCACAAAGCAATGCCTCACAAAGATTAACGGGTTAAGTAACTGATTAACATATTTTAGTGGTGTTGATTGAACTCATTCTATTATTTTTCAATTAGAGCCATGTGATTATTAAAAGTTAAATAAATCTAAGAGCAAAAAGGCACCCATGACAATGAAGCACCCTTTCAGTAATGAACTGAAGTGTCAGCTCAGATTCTATATTCAAATTCTGGAATGAATTTCAACACGTCAATTTCTAATCCAGAGAGAAGTGCTATCAAATTAAACAAGCAGCCATAAGTGTAGCTGATCAAAATACCCTTTTGTGATTTCGAGAAGCCTGAAGGCCTGGCCAATGCTGCTGTCTGATATGGTGCTGCCATACAGTCCAGCAGAAATCAGCCTGTATTTTGTTAGCTAATGCCAGTAGAGAGCTATAATTTCCTGCATCATTCCTGAGCTGAAGAGGAGAAGAAACACATCTCCATTGAAACTTTTTCCAGATTGTTAAATGCTGCTTTCGATAGTTCAATAGCTTCTGTAGCTGTTGTGTTAACCCATGCTTGATTGATATTTTCAGCAAGGCCTCGAAGATGGGATAATAATGCCCATGATAACCATTTTCCAGTAGAATCTATGCATTCAGCAAGAAGAAACGACCAACTAAAAAACACTTTTGTAAGAAGTGATAGGAACCAACAGTCCAGGAGGAGCCAAAGGTAGAGCATTAATCACCAGGCATCATCTGTTAAACCCTACTCCCCAACAAATTGACTTTCCCACCCTATTACCTGCTGATGTGTGAAGATATTTATGAATAATGGTTTGAAATTAAAAAGCAAGTTTAGCTAGTCTTTATTACCTTGATGCACATTGCAAACTAATATATGCTGAGTGATCATGTATTGCTGCTGATAAGGGTTGAACTCTGCTGATTACATTTCATGGTAACAGCATGAATGTTAATTTAGCTTTATGCAATTCTTTCCTGCAGGGGAAAGTTGAATGCAAAATACACTTATGACGATTAAACTTAATTCAAATGCAAAAATGCTGCCAGAAATTCTCAAGGAATTAACTTTTTTTTTCTGAATATGTTTTATCCAATAAATTACATTTTTTCTTATCTTAAAAGAAATGTTTCTTGGAAAAAAAAAACAAAGAATTATTTGATAGTTGAGACTACTTTTACCAAAGAGCTGAGAAAAGAATTTGAAGTTGGAAATGCTGTCTGCATTTTCAACTTCCCAGCTGTGCCAGCCATTTTGACCATTTCCTAAAACTAACAATTGAAAGGGCCAGAAACTAGGTAACACATGATGAGATCACTGAAGGCAGGGAGCTCTCCAACTTGGTGCGGGTCTGAAAAATAGTTGAGGCGGGAACTTCAAGCCCATGTCAAAGAGTTGATGTATGGTCTATCATCTCAGCAAAATGAGTGTGGTAATTAGGCAAATGTAGCATGTGTTCATGTTCTCAAATCTAATGACATCAACATTTTCTCAGAGGAAATTTCAATCAATTGTTGCCTCAGGGAAGTCAATTAGTAGACTCCATTCTTGACAGAGAGATCAGGATGCTTTTCATATCAATTTGAGCATTTTGTCACAAATAAATTCGCAACTTAAATGTCAGTTGGTAACAATATTCAGGAAAGAAGAAATGATTAATACTCAGAAAATAGCAAGATAGGTGAGCCTAATAGCCCAGAGATCCATTGATACTTGAAATATTGGGCAAAATGTGCCTTCATGCAGCTGCTCACATAGTCCTAAGCAGCAAGTGAAATTGATGTTGGGATAATTCAGACACGCAAATAACGTTCAGCTGCTATTCATTCACTACATTTCAGAATGGAGACAATACCAACGAATCCCCAATTCAAAGAGTGACTTCCAAGCCATCATCAGACACATTTGAGATACTTGGCTTTAGGTTAAAGATTCAGAAGACAATAATCCTTTTGTCATGCAACACTGTCCCCTGACTAACAAGAGACTAACAAGGCACTCCAGACAATATGGATCTATTCTCAGGTATTGAGATGTTCCATTCATTGAGGGCAAACTTCAACAGTGAAATTCAATATTGCCTACAATATGCCCATCTAGCCTCATGCTATCTCAGGAAACAGAGTTGACAAAGACTTCAAAACCAGCACAAACCTCATGGTCTGCAGGCAAGTAATACCATTTGTTCTTCTGTATGTGTCATGGTCGTAGACAATATACAGCAGAGAAAGCATCTCAAATCATCATTGATCCCTCCTTCAAACCTTGCAAATTCACTGGTAGGGTAGGTGCTCCAATATAATTGTCCTCTGTCAGATCAAAATCTCCAGCATCAAGACTGGATACTGTCAATCAGCTTCGTTGGATGCATTATGTTGCCTGTAAGCCTTTTACACAGCTTCCAAAATAAATGTTCTACTCCAAGATTTATCACGGCACATATTTACCAGGAGGACAGAGAAAATGTCTCAAAGGCTCCATGAAAAAATGCAATGCCCCATTTAAAGATGGCACAGATGTCAGGGATGTCCATTTTTTGACAAATACATGGTAAGTGCTAAGCTGTTCAGGAACAATCTGTGATAAGATGGGGCTTGAATTGAGTGAGAGAAATGCTACAGAAATGTGGTAAGTTTTAAATAAAGCATAGTTAGTAAAGTGTAACGACAGATCCTGTTAAACCTCATGGGAAGAAATAATTCAAAAACCTTGACAGAATTGACAAAAAAAATAAGAATAGGTGTTATAAAGCCAGGTTTTTGAAAACATGAATAAAACTTCTTTGAGTTTGCAGTGTTATGCTAAAGAACTTTCCACATTAAATATCCACATTAAGTCTAGGAGAACTTGGGAAATTGCTTTTGGAGATTCAGAAGTTCTGTCACTTGAACAGATAAACCAATTAATGAGGGGTTTAGGATTAAAATTTTGCACCAGAATCTGAAATTTTAGAAGGTGTGGCCACCAGTTTACAAATAGATCTTGTGAAGGATGAAATGGTTAGAGTGACAGTAGAGATATTAAGATTGGAAATTAGATTGTTAAAAAAAAAAGAAGGAAAAGCAAAAACAGAGAAGAAAGGAAAAGAGAAAGGGATAATACATAATAGAATTAGAGAAATAAGAAAAAAAGCATAGACAAGGAGAAAAGAGATAGAATTTCAGGAAAATACCAGGAAATGATGTTTGAAGTAAGATAGCTCAAGCTGAGGAGCAGAAATTCTCCTGCTTTGCCTGAAAATACAACTCGGACAAAGTTAATTGTGGAGGGAACCCAATTTGCTCATTTAATTTCTTTGCTTGAGGAAATAGAAGTACAGACCTTTTTTTTTGTTTGATTTATTTATTGTCACATGTGCCTAAGTACAGTGAAGAGCTTTGTTTACGAGCAGTACAGGCAGATCATAGTAAGGACATAGGATGAAAAAAACTGCGACAGAGGCATACTGGTTACATCACACAGGCGTGTGCTAGGCGAGAGCAACATTAACAAGATCAGCAGTATTTGAAGTTAGACATTCTATTCATCCATTCAATAATGGCAGGGATAGTGCTGGAGCAGGAAGAGAAGCCATTGCAAATGATTCTCTGACGTTTCTGGCTCTTAGCTACGAATGGTACCAGATAAGGGCAGTCCTCCCTACTGGACCATGACAGAGAGATTCTAGAAGAATATGCTATGGTCAGTTGTGGCAAAAGTTGGTGACAGATTGCAAAGGATGAGAAACTGTGGTGTATTTGAGATGTTAAGCTTCAAAGCCACACAAGTTAGTTATAGCCCATCTATTTATTTTTAGTTTTCATAATGTGCGAAAGATATTTCAAGATATTGGTGCATAGCTGCTTCTGAGAAATTTTGAGAGTGGAAAATGTTTCTGGCTAGTTGATATCCTTATTAGTTGTCTGCTGGATCATAGAGGAAATGATGTCCATTTAAGGATGCTATCAGTGGTACAAAACCTCCCCAAAGCCTGAGTATAAAATTACAAAAATGTAACATTATTAAGCATAGAACATAGAACATAGAACAATACAGCACAGAACAGCCCCTTCGGCCCTTGATGTTGCATCGACCTGTGACCTTATCTAAGCTTATCCCCTCATCATTAGCCATATGCTTATGCAAGGATTGTTTAAATCTCCCTCATGTGGCTGAGTTAACTACATTGGTAGGTAGGGCATTCCACGCCCTTACCACTCCCTGAGTAAAGAAGCTGCCTCTGACATCTGTCTTAAATCTATCACCCCTCAATTTGTAGTTATGCCCCCTCGTACAAATTGATGTCATCATCCTCGGAAAAAGACTTTCACCGTCTACCGTACCTAATCCTCTGATCATCTTGTATGTCTCTATCAAATCCCTTCTTAGCCTTCTTATTTCCAATGAGAACAGACCCAAGTCTCTCAGCCTTTCCTCATAAGAGCTTCCCTCCAGACTAGGCAATATCCTGGTAAATCTCCTCTGCACCTTTTCCAATGCTTCCACATCCTTCCTGATATCAACTAGCCAGAACTGTATACAATATTCCAAGTGGGGTCACACTAGCATTTTGTATACATATTCTGAAGTTAAATGAATTCCAAAAAGATTTGGAAAATAGTTACTTATTTATCCTGGCATCCTTTTGTAATCTGCACAACTGACTGCTCCTGTGATTTAACAGATAACTTTCCAAATTCCAGTTAGAGGATATGCTTTTTGTCACTGTCAGAATTTGAAGACAGCTCAATGGTTGACAAATAACTTACTTTTCCTAATGGAGAGATTTAAAGAAAATTTTCTTTTAGTGTTTCTAATTCATAGAACAAAGTGTCCAAGACCACAAAATCTTAAATCTTTGTATAGAGCTGTTGATGGGAAAGAGCAAACAAGTGAGAAAGGTGTAATCTCTCCCTTGATGACTGAGAGGCCATTTAGCTTACTTGTGTTTGTTTGTGAAGCTCATTTAATGCTTATACATTCGACACACACTACATATTTGTGAGTTATTGTTTTGCTTCAACTGCAAGACTTTCAGGCTCATAAAACAAACAAAAGACATGTATTGCATTTAAGAACTCTGGAAATTTCTTTGTGAATGTCATAGAAAGGACAATCACTTGAAAAAAAATCAATGATTCTAATGATTCAATAGAAAGTGAACACTTGGAGCTAAATGCATGCAACAGCTCTAAGAATGTGAAAGCAGAGTTTGGCAACAATTTGCATTCTTTAGCACATTGCAAAGTTCACAAATTCAGATCATGACTTCATTGTAATTTTGCCCATTAAAGAGTTATAAAGTCAGGTGAATTGGCCAGGCTAAATTGCCCGTTGTGTTAGGTAAGGGGTAAATGTAGGGGTAGGGGTATGGGTGGGTTGCGCTTCGGCGGGGCGGTGTGGACTTGTTGGGCCAAAGGGCCTGTTTCCACACTGTATGTAATCTAATCTAATCTAAAAAGGTTGCATTGGAAACACTTCAGAGAAGTTCTAATTCCTGAGTCGATGTAGTATCTTATGAGGAATGGTTGATCAGGTTGGGCTTATACTCATTGGGGATTTGAGGAATAAGAGGTGATCTTATTAAATTTTCACGGAGATATGATGAGAGAATGTATCCTCTTGTGGGCAGGGTCTAGATCTGGGGTACTTAGCTTGACTGGAGTGTTTCTGCTATTTAAGATAGAAAGAAAAATTTTTTTTCTCTTAGGAATTCTCAACAACAGAAAGCAGTTGATGCTAGGTAATTGAATATATTCAAAGCTGAGTTAAATAGAGTTTTGAATATTAAGAGAGGTGAGGGCTGTAGGGACAGGCAGGAAGTAGAGTTAAAGCCACAACCACATCTTCCAATCCTTATTGAAAAGCAGAGTAGACTTAATGGGTCTAATAACCTCCTCCTGTTTGTGTTTCTTATGACCTTTTGTAACAATGCCTTTCAAATCTGGTGGCATGGTGACTCAGTGGTTAGCACTGCTGCCTCACAGACCCAGGGACTTGGATTTAATTCCAGCATCGGGTGACTGTCTGTGTGGAGTTTGCACATTCTCTCTGTGTCTGTGTGGGTTTCCTCCAGGTGCTCCGATTTCCTCTCACAGTCCAAAGGTGTGCAGGTTACGTGGATTGGTCGAGCTAAATTGCCCAAAGCATCCAGGAATGTGTAGGTTAGGCGGATTAGCCATGGGAAATACAGGGATGAGTAGGGAGTGAGACTGAGTGGAATGTTGTTCAGAGAGTTGGTGTGCACATATTGGGCTGAACGGCCTGTTTCCACACTTGAGAGATTCTATGATCATAGCAGAGGTCGCCCAAATTGGGAACTTTTCCACTTGAACAACTTTCCTCAGTGAAAATTCAACCCCTGTTTTCAAACACTGCAAAGTGAAACTGGACAGTGCTCACTTAACCTAGGCCATGTGCCCCATTGCTTGATATTACTGTCAGTTCAGGCAATCTCATCTCAGTCATACTTTGCTTGCAGGTCAGCAACTTGTATTATTGCTTTTAGATTCAATTCTATGGGTGTAAATGGCAGTGAGTGCAAAGCAACAGGACTTTGCTGAGTGAATAGCAACGCTGACTGTTCATAATCGATGCCAGGCAGAAATATTCTGATTCATTTCATGCAAAACAAAGCTTCAATCATGCTGTACCTTGCTTACCATAACTCTGACTTTTTTAAAATTTAAATCTCTTGCTATGACATAGCTTTATTGCTTTAACCAAGAAATCCTTGTCGACCATTATTCACATTTAAACAATTCCTATCTCACACCTGACAAATTTGATTGTAGAAAATCACTTTGGTATTAGATAAACACAATCTTGCTTTTCTTTTTCTCCAGAAAGATGTGTTTAATAAGTTTCGCAGCATTCTGTCTTCTTTTGTGACTAAGATAGATTTGTATAATTTTAGTATTGCGGATGTTCTGAGTTCTGATACCAACACCACATTGTCAATCTGATCCTGAAGTTCTCCTGCTCCAGTGTTGATATTTGCTGGCGGCAGCAGTTAATGGGATTCTACCGACAGTAAATTTGTTCGCTGATCACCATGTTCGTCTTCCCTTATTGCAGAAATGTACCCCATCAGAAGAAAGTTTATCTGGTATGTCCAGGATGGATTATGAGAAGGTAAATGCTGCAGTTGGTACTCTGCTTTACTGCCACATTGTTTTAAAATTCAACCAAGATTAATGATCCATCAGTTACATGTTCTTGACTTTACCACAACTGGCTAAACTGAAGGCAAGATCAGATTTAACTCCCTCGCTCCTCCTTCACCAACCATCATTGCATACTAGTATATTTTCTAATGAGAATTAACTTTAGAAAAATAGACTTTGACCAGATAAAACATATCTATGGAAAACTAAACTGTCATTTCAAATTACCTTACAAAATATTTCTGTTGTCAAATATATTTCCTTAAGTAACAATGGAGTAAGAAAAATTATGACGATATATTGGAAGAATAGTTACGGCTGATAGTTAAACATGAATAAATACAGCAGGTCTGGCAGCATTTGCAGTGAGAAATCAGAGTTAGTGTTTCAGATCGAGTGATTGTTCCACAGACCAATTTCTGTTTTTGTTTCTGATTTACAGCATCCACAGTTCTATCACTTTTTAATAAATACCGCTAATTGATCATAATGGTTATATACAACATATTCAAAACAAAGCAAATCCTTCCTGTGGTATAATTCCTTTGGCGTAGGTTGCTCTCTAGTCAATATTCGTGAGCAAACTTGAACTGTGAGCATCAACATGCTACAAGATTTGCCAACAAGGGAGTGTTCCAATCAGACATATTCATGATTCACATATGCACACCTCCAGCAGGTGTCCATGTTTTTTGGAACTGTTGTCAACTTTCATTCCTGAACTAAAGAATATTGGTGCCAATTGCAATGCCCCTACCACCACTCAATAAACACTAGGGTTCCAATCTGGCCATTTTTTTCTTGATCCGTATGTCATTGTGATATAATTGGCATAGCAGATCTGAATCTCTTTTTCAACATTTTATGTCCACATATACTTACAGGGGAAATGCAAAGGCTTGTGGAAGTGATAGTGTTAATGGGAACTAGAGAGGCAGAGACTAAAAGATAACTCTTAAATTTGCTGCCTTTGTTCATATCAGGCACTGCTTAATTTTTCATAGCTAGCTTCCCGCTGGCCTTGATAACTCTCAAATGGAAAGTGCAACAGCTTTATTAAACATTGAAATTCCATCTAAAAGGGCATTGTGTTATAGCCTTCGATTTCTCAGGTTTCTGTCTAGTTCATGGTCTGATTTTTGCTGTTCATCACAAAGTCGCCTCATTGAATGACTCCTGAAGTTTAATAAAATTATTGTCAACCGTTACACATAATCTTGTGGCATGGCCAGAGGATCTTTGACCCTTAGGTGAGCCGTCTCTTTTTTATCCTGCTGTTCAGGAATAAATCACAATAAAGCATCCCAATATATTCATGCAAGAAATAAATAAGGCACGCTGTGGATGAACTGACCCCAGTGATGGATTATCCATGTTATCAGCTGAAACTGCAGCATTAGTATGAGCAACATGGCAATCAGTAATGTGGCTGGTTAACCAGAGTTTGTGGAGGTCTGACTTCACTTTTCAATTGTCTTCAACTGTCTCATGGACAAAGATTCAAAGTTTGAATTTTTTAAATAATGCAAACACTTTGTAACTCTATAAGAGTTATAGATAGCAAGTTTGCAGATGACACCATAATTGGAGGTTTAGTGGACAGCGAAGAAGGTTACCTCAGATTACAATGGGATCTTGGTGAGATGGGCCAATGGGCTGAGAAGTGGCAGATGGAGTCTAATTTAGATAAATGTGAGGTGCTGAATTTTGGGAAAGCAAATCTTAGCAGGACTTATACACTTAATGGTAAGGTCCTCGGGAGTGTTGCTGAACAGAGACCTTGGAGTGCAGGTTCATAGCTCCTTGAAAGTGGAGTCACAGGTAGATAGGATAATGAAGAAGGTGTTTGGTATGCTTTCCTTTATTGGTCAGAGTATTGAGTACAGGAGTTGGGAGGTCATGTTGCGGCTGTGCAGGATATTGGTTAGGCCACTTGTAGGAATATTGCATGCAATTCTAGTCTCCTTCCTATTGGAAAGATATTGTGAAACTTGAAAGGATTCAGAAAAGATTTACAAGGTTGTTGGCAGGGTTGGAGGATTTGAGCTATAGAGAGAGTTGACTCGGCTGGGCCTGTTTTCCCTGGAGCTTCGGAGGCTGAGGGGTGACCTTATAGAGGTTTATAAAATTATGAGGGGCAAGGATAGGGTAAATCTACAAAGCCTTTTCCCTAGGGTGGAGGAGTGCAAAACTAGAGGGCATAGGTTTAGAGTGAGAGGGGAAAGATATAAAAGAGACCTAAGGGACAGCTTTTTCCCACAGAGAGTGGTGCGTGTATGGAATGAGCTGCCAGAGGAAGTGGTGGAGGCTGGTACAATTGCAACATTTAAAAGGCATCTGGGATGGGTATATGAATAGGTAGTGTTTGGAGGGATATGGGCCAGGTGCTGGAAAGTGGGACTAGATTGGGTTGAGATATCTGGTCGGCATGGATAAGTTGGACTGAAGGGTATGTTTCCATGCTGTACATCTCTATGACTCTAATTTGGCAATTGTTTCTGATCATCTGTAATCATGTCTTTTCGGAGAGAAAGAGTAAATCATCTGATGTTATATATTATGGCCAACAAAGAGTGACAGAGTGTATCCAATGTAGAGCACATTCTTTGTATCAGGAAGCATGTAGGCTAGGATTTTACAGAGAGGATGAAATTCTCCCCACCCTACCACCCCTGAAAACAAGGACTCTATTGTATGTGGTTGAGATGATTAGTCATCTGACATCCGAGCTTCTGCCCTTCTGAGGCAGGATGTCCCACTTTCAAGATTTGCCATCAACGTCTTCCATCCCAGCAGTGCCACCAGGAACAAGGCCATTGCGGGGGCAGTAGCGGACCCCAGAACAGTTATCCCACTAATGGACCAGAGATCGGCTAGGTAAGGATCAGGTAAGGATGGCAGTCTCCTTCCCAAAAGGACATTAGTGAACCAGATGGACTTTTCTTGATCATCGACAATGGTCACAACTGTTGTTTTTTATTCAAATTTCACCAGCTGCTGTGACAGGATTGGAAACTGGGTCTCCAGAATCTCTGTATTAACAGTCCAGCGATAATACCAAGAGGTCATTGCCTCCCCATAAATGCTGTGAGGAGGTGTTTAAGTGGCTGTTAATCACCCACTCAAGCATCACAATTGACCTAAAGATATTTAAGTCTCCGTACAGTTTATAAAATACCAACAGAGATCACGTGACAACAGACACAGCAACCTCTGCCAGTCCAGTGCAGTCTCCTTATGGAGGAAGGTGGGAGTGCAGGGAATAAACAATTGCAGTTATCATTGCTTATTTCAAAAGGATTTTTCATCTAAATTCTGTCTAAAATTTCAGTATGATAGCCTTATCAGATACAGGTTTCAGCCTGTGTTGTGGAATATTACCACACTAGGAACTGATAAGTTTGCAGAGTTCATGTGAGAGGGACCAGCAGAAAAATAACTCATTGTGCTGACATTTTGTTGGGGTGCTAATTTACAATAAGAAAGTACGAAATGGTTTTACCGTCCTGTCACGTTATTTCACATTTGTGACTATGTCATTCAGAGGATGATCTTTGTTGCAGCCATTCCATCAAATGAACTTAAGGTTCAATATTTTAAAATAATTAGTTGAAAAGGATCAGTACTTTTTTGTCCAACAATAAACCAAATTGCGGCTCTATCTCAGCTTCTCTATCTATCTGACAGGATCATGGGCATGAAATATATCAAGTGAATGTTCAAAGCAGGTGTACTGTAATATTGGATCCATGAAGTCACAGACAATGACAATCTCAAGAAAAATTAATAGTACATAAAACATTGTAAGGCACTTTAACCAGCATCTAAAAAAAAAATCAGTACTTCTAGTGGACTGGTGTCTGTTTTAAGTCAGGCGACTGACTGTGTGGAGTTTGCACATTCTCCCCGTATCTGTGTGGGTTTCCTCCGGGTGCTCCGGTTTCCTCCCACAGTCCAAAGATGTGCAGGTCAGGTGAATTGGCCATGCTAATTTGCCCGTAGTGTTAGGTAAGGGGTAAATGTAGGGGTATGGGTGGGATACGCTTCGGTGGGTCGGTGTGGACTTGTTGGGCCGAAGGGCCTGTTTCCACACTGTAATGTAATCTAATCTAATCTAATCTAATCTAAAAAAGTCAATTGTCTCACAAAGAGGTGGTGCTTTCTCAAGTTACCAGACATCTAGGCCAAGTACAAGGTGTGGTTGTTGTTCGTCAATATTAATTAATTTAATAGGAGAAAGTGAGGACTGCAGATGCTGGAGTTCAGAGTCAAAACGTGTGGCACTGGAAAAGCACAGCCAGTCAGGCAGCATCCAAGGAGCAGGAGAGTTGTTGTTTCAAGCATGATCTCTTCATCAGGAATGCAGGGGGCTGCCCTCCCCACTCCATTTATCTTGCATCCCCATTGGGCTCCCCCCGCCCCACACTGTTTCTGATGAAAGTTTATGCTCGAAACATCGAAACAACAAATAGTTTATGCTCGAGCATCCTGCTCCTCAGATGCTGCCTGACCGGCTGTGCATTTCCAGCACCACACTTTTTGACTCCATTAATTCATTTAATGTCATGCCAGAAGAAAATAATTATGTATGTGATTCCAAGATACCCACCATTGTACACTCCTATAAATCTCACTCACTTGCACAAAGATAACATTAGTGAGGATAAAAATAAGCTGTGTAAACACAACGTTGTGAAGTTCAATACCAAGTGGTATCAGAAATAAAGGATTTGTGCCAAGTTTACGAGAAGAATTAGAGCTGTTCTGTTTCCTCCAGTGCTGACTTCATTAGCATAAAAGAGCTGTTGATTCCCCAGATCCAACTTGAAGCCAAAGAGCAACAAGCCCACAGCAGACTTTAAAATCTCATTTCCAGCTTGCTGTTTTGGCAGGGGATCTCCAGTAATAATTAATTATCAGGAAACTCAGACCTCCTGGCAGGAAACCGGTTAAATAAAGTCAAGCAGATATCCCACAGTGCATCATTCCCATTGCTAACTCACTAAAAACTAAATATCCATCTTATCTGCATAAATATTTATATCTACATCCATTATGTTTGTTGCTTTATTTTAATTTGATGAAAACATTTCTGATTTGGTAAAACAAGGTTGAACTTGCACTTTGTGAAAACTACTGTGTGCTTTCATCACCTGCATGGGCTCAGTATTAAAAATTTAATTATCTTATCCAAATTCTTCCATTAACTCACAGCTTTGCATTTTTTTTAACCTCTTATATCTCTTTAAACTTCAGAGAATTCTATTTCCCTAATTCTAGCTTATTGTCCATCTGTCATTTCCTTTAGTGCATGGTATAGGTTTGTCATTGCTGAATAACATTAATATCGTACTGTACATTGTAGCTCAGAGTTCTTTAGCCACATTACTGTAGACATAAAATTACTCTTCCACACTGTATTCACTTTTGTCTGGTCTTCTGGAAGCAAAGTTTTGCTGCAGCTTCTAATAATTACATTTTCCAACAATATTGTCTTTAAAGCAATAACAGAAAAAATGCTATCAGTCAACAATGGCATCAAATATTTATACACAAATGTCAGCCAGAAATGTTGTGGTCCATTTCCTACAAGTTGTGACATCAATCACCATCTACAATATTGTTTTATTGAACATCGCATTTTCATTCTCTTCATATCTGGAGAAATGAACACAACGGGCAAACAGTGCATCTGAGAAGAATTCCAAGATTCCTGCATGAGATTGTAATAAATTTACACTGAGAATAAATATTAGCATTTTAATGGACATACAAGCCCTCTCCTTTGAACTGCATCTGCAACTGCTGAGTTACAGTAATTCTCTTCCTAATAATATTGCACGGGTTTAAAAATAAAGTCTTCTAGACTTACCTCCATGAAAATGATACTTCTTTAAAAATTCACTCAGGAGATGCAGGTGTGGTTAGCTATGCCACCATTTATTCTTGCTTGTCCCTAGTTGTACATGAGAAGGTGGTGGCGAGCTGCCTTTTTGAACTGCTGCAGTCCATGTGCTGTAGGTTGACTCACACTGGCCTGAAGGAGTGAATTCCAAGATTTTGACCCAGCGACAATGAAGGAACATACAGAGGAAAAGAATAACTTCCTGCTGAGCTGCTATAACTTTAGTAGAAGACAAGCAGAATTGTGTTTTTAGCTTTTTACATATTCTTTTCTTGCAGGTTCTATCAATCTTCCATGAGTTATTCCAGAAGACTGCAAAAAAGGTTTTCTTTTTCTGCTCCTGCCTTATGTCTACACTCCCAAGGATCTGTCCTTGGACCCTCCTATTTATTATTGGCAGGATGCCCATTGACAACACTGTCCAAATGTGCATAAATGCTGACATCCGTTTTTTCCTCACAAATATCTGTTACAATCATGTCACTATTACTAAATTCTCACAGTGCTCTTCTAAAATTCAGTTCTGGATAGTCAGACATTTCTTCAAATGAATTATTGGGAACATTGACAGGATTACTTTTGGTAACCATTCCAGACTTTGTTCCCTAGCTACTAACTCCATTCTCTTCCCTGGCAACAATCCGAAATTAATTCTGTCTGTTATAATTAGGTGCTACACTTAATCTGAAGATAAGCTTCTGATTTCACAGTTGTGGTCATCACTTTGGCCACTAGTTCCATCTCTGGAACATTGCTTACTGTGTTCCTAAGCAGCCCATCTGCTTTTGAAATGCTTTCTTCCTACAGTTGCCTATTCTGTCACCCATCAGTGAAGCAGGCATGAATGACAGGACAGAAACCATCAGAAATGGCAATGTATTCATGTCCCTTTCTCTTACTTCCAACTGTCCTCATCTCATTTTTGCTTCACCATCTGCAGATGATAGAAGCATGATTTCCCCCTCCCAGCATCACAAGCCTGACTTCATACCTTCCTCTGAAAAGAGAGAGAGAGAGATGCAACCAGTCCAGAGTATGGGAGTACAATGGAAAATTAGGAAGACACTAATGAAGCAGAAAACCTATCACTCATTTCCCTGCTCACAGCTAACAGGTCAGATGCTGACATTTAATTTACTTTAGAGAAGTATTTAGAAGTGATATCAGGTTTTGGTGAAAGATGGTGCAAAAGTGACCTGTAGCCAGGGCAAGGTACAAGGATAGAAGAAGCGGAGATTCCCTGGAAGGTGTGATCATACCTTAGTTTTGATGCAATGAACTCAGATATTAGTAACACGTTGACTCAGTAGATAACACTGCTACCTCACAGCACGAGCGACCCAGCTCTATTCCATTCACGGGTGACTGCCTGGCTGGAGTTTGCACATTCTCCCCGTGTCTGTGTGGCTTTTCCTCTGGGTGCTCCAGTTTCCTCCCACAGTCCAAAGATGTACAGGTTCAGTGGATTGGCCATGGGAAATTCAACTTACAGGGATTGGATCAGGTGTGTGTCTGGGTGGGTCAGTGTTGAGAGGGTCAGTGTGGATTCAATGAGCTGAAAGGCCTCCTTCCACACTCTGGGGGTTCTATGAAAGGACTTTAATTGGAGAATGCACAGAGAAAGCCTTTTGGAAATGTACAATGAAGTAGTTAATGGTAGCATGTCAAAAAATCAGCAGTCAGTATCAAGAAGCATGAAGCAATCCAGTACCAGCTTGACAGAGGGCTTGAGCAGACCTTATACCCCATTCTTTCCAGCACAAAGTGGTAGAAAAATCCAAGAGAACAGATCCAACTGATGGCCACTGTTTCAGTTTCTATTGCAGCACTCTGAGAATACACTCAGATTCTAGGGATAAATATTTATGACAGAGAAAAGGAGGAATTTCATCTCTCACAGGGTAGTCAATCTGGAATTATTTAATTGTGTATATTATTATTTAATTGTAATTATCTAATTGAGTATTGTCTGTAATTATTTAATCAGGTTCAATGTGGATAATTTGACTTTGATTCATAGCAATACAATAGCAAACATATATCAGTACAATTATCCAAGTAATAGAACTATAATGTTGTGAAATTTCAGAAAAATTGCCATGGATGGATTAAATAAGTGACTAAAAAATTATGTAAATAAAAGAGAAAATAATTAGAATCACTTAGAGATTATGAATATCAAAGTTTCATTTACCTATGCTTTTCTTCATCACTCATCCCATCAGCTTTCAGATATAAACAGAGTCCATAGAATTTAGTTATTGCTCCAGCTTACTTAGAAAATATGAATTCATGTCTGAAATAGAAATTGACCTTCATGTAATAGAAATACTTACACCATATTAATTTCATGTAACCAAAATAAAATATAATTTCCCTCATGGACTTTTAAAAATGCCTGAACTGAGCTTTATTTCTAAGTAGCAGTAGAATGATTTATTGTCCGCATGAACATTCACAACTGTTAGTAGTCAGTTGGTGTGGTAATTAAGTGAATTGCGAAATAATTTACTGATTCTCTTTCTTTGAAACATGGTTCATACAAATTTATAAGATTCTGCAATGTTCTGAAGAAAGTAATTCATGGTGAATTAATGATTAGTTGAAATTGCTTCTCAAGGAAAGCTGGAGCAAACCACTACTTAAAGCATGTCATTTATCCTGCAACACGTGGTCTGTTAGACACAAGCATTAACCAGTGCCCAACTGACATGAGGAAGTAAATCGTGCCAAGCATCATATCTGAGTCCGTCTCCAAGGTCCACCCATGAAACACGGGGAGCAAAATAGATGCTGGCACTGTTGAACATTGTACATCTTTTATGCCAAATTGCCAGCTTGTGGTGTTATTGAACATGAGAGACTAAGGGATGTCTTTATGGATTAACAACACAAAGCTCAGAGCAGTGCTTGAGCAGAAACTAGAGCTAATTATAGATGTTTAAAACCCATCACAAATTTGAGGGTGTGACAACAGATGACAATTTGTGATTTCACACTATTTACTGAGGAGGGATGAGAAAGTAGTTGAGCTCATCACTGAATCAAATGTCATAGAATTGTCAGACTGCAGACTGAGGTCATTTGGCTCATTTCAAACTTCCTTGCTTCATAAATTGGCAACAATACCTACCCCCTGTGATGAATTTCTAACCTCATTCTAGTGATAATCTGCCTATTAGCTAGATGCTAGGCACCAGGAACCAAGTATATTGGCACAGCCTTGTGAAGAATAAAGCCTTAGTTTTGTATCTTAAAATAAGAAGACAAAGTCAGAAATAGGAACAGGATTCTCTACGTCCCTAGCTCAGGAAATATCAGGGAGGCAGTTTGTGGGCAGCATGTGCACATAGAACATTCTGGTTTCAGGATTAACAGTAGTGGGGCCACCTCACCTGAATCCCTAAACTTCAGCTCACTTAATAAGGGGTCAATTGGGACAAGTTATTTCTGGAGAGGTAGATGGATGCTGGCTGAAAATCTCCACTCCCTCGAGAAGCTAGCTTTTCCAGCTTTCCCAGTCTGACAGACAGCAGACCAATACCTCTTTATTGTCACTTCATTCAAATAACTATGCTAATCCCACATGTTAGGTCAGCAAGAGAGATTTTAAGTAAGTGCATACATCACTTAGATCAGATTGCATCAGATTAACCTCTATGATTCAACCACCTTGCAGTTATTTAATGGCACTTCCTTTTTAAATGTTCACAATGTAATTAATTAATCATTTTAAATATGCTCATTAATTTAAGTTACCTCTATATGCAGCTTAAATCTAATCACAGTCTGGCAACAACATCCAAGTACAACTGTCCCAGCCATACATCAGACAGATCAATGAAAACTATTGCCAATATTCATATTTCCGAATTTATAAGACAATAAACAGCATTTTATGCTTACAAATTTTAGCAAAGAGATGATAATCAAATCCTTGAAAACAGTTTTATTCATTCTAACAGCAAAGTATTGGACAAGATGGTCATATGGTCAAATAGTAATTTTGATTGGTTATTAAACTCACTTTCTTTTATGTTGCAAATTCTTAGTTATATGATACACTGACCAATAGAACAAAATTCCAATTTATTTGGATGGGAGAACAGAAAATCCAACCACAGCTCATCCTACTAACTACTGTAAAACAATACACAAAATATTGAAGATGTTTTTGGTTAGGGTTAACATAGTCTCCCAAATGGAAAAAGAAAATCAAAATGTAGAGAAAAACATTCAGTATAAATCCTATCCAGAATGAAAAGGGATAACAGCAATACCCAATCAGAACAGCCCAATGGTTGCAACAGAAGCTGCATTTGTACCTGTATATTTGTAAATGTATTAATTCATTTCATACAGGAAAAAAGTATCAAGCAAACATAAGGAATAAAAGAAAAATGGGAATCCTACTGAGTCTTGTCTATGCCTGACTTTAAGTGAAATATTGAGCATTCCTTCTCCTGACCTACTGAGGTCCTCATCTCTGGTATGAATGTATATCAGTTTCATTGCCACTTCCAGCCAAACTGGGAAACGTCATCACTTTTCTTCAATTTTCACCTTGCCAGTGTACAATCCACCTTTGACTCTTGCCTTTTCATATTTAGCCTTTTTATAGCAAACTCTTTATTAATCAGTATCTGTGGGACCAGGAGTGTGCTGAATGATCAAATATTTTGGATAATCAAGAGGTTCATATCATCAATGTAAAAACTACATAATAGAAACATAATGCAGAGGTATACACTTATTGCTATAATTTATTTACAGTATAAATCACTTAAATAATAAAGCAACTTTGCCTTAAATAAAAATTACTGACAGAGTGTCTTCTCACTCACATACTCAGCTAACTGGGAGTTAAATATCCAGCAGAACCAGACTATTCAGAAGGACAGACAGGAAGGTAAGGGAGGTGGTGTAGCTCTGCTATTCAAAAACAATACCCAGGGCGGTGCTGAGAGATGACATAGGTTCTATGGAGAATGAGGTTGAATCTATTTGGGTGGAAATTAGAAATTCTAAGAGGAAAAAGTCACTGATAGGAGTAGTCTATAAGCCACCAAATAATAACATCATGTTGAGGCAGGCAGTAAAGAAATAACTAATGCCCGTAAAAATGGTACGGCAATTATTACGGGGGATTTTCATTCACATGTTGATTGGCCGAACCAGCTCAGTCAGGGTACTCTTGTGGAGGAGTTTTTTGAGTGCATCCATGATAGTTTTAGATTAGATTAGATTAGATTAGATTACTTTACAGTGTGGATACAGGCCCTTCGGTCCAACAAGTCCACACCGACCCGCCGAAGCGCAAACCACCCATACCCTTACATTTACCCCTTACCTAACACTACGGGCAATTTAGCATGGCCAATTCACCTGACCTGCACATCTTTTGGACTGTGGGAGGAAACTGGAGCACCCGGAGGAAACCCACGCAGATACGGGGAGAATGTGCAAACTCCACACCGTCAGTCGCCTGAGGTGGGAATTGAACCCGGGTCTCTGGCGCTGTGAAGCAGCAGTGCTAACCACTGTGCCACCGTGCTGCCCAAAAAGCAAATTTTCTTGAACAGTATGTAATGGAACCGACGAGGAAGCAAGCTATCCTAGATCTGGCCCAGTGTAATGAGGCAGGAATAATCAATAACCTCATAGTTAGGGATCCTCTTGGAAGCAGCGAACACAGCATAGTTGAATTTAGAATATAGATAAAGAGTGTGAAGATAAAATCCAATACCAGCGTCCTGTGCTTGAACAGGACAATAGAATGAGGGAGGACTTGGCTAAGATAGACTAGAAACAAAGATTTTATGGTGGGATAGTTGATGAGCAATGGAGGACTTTCAAAGCAATTTTTTTCAAAGTGCTCAGCAAAAGGATATTCTAGTGAAAAGGAAGGACCGTTAGAAAAGGGAGAATCTGCCATGGGTGTCTAAGGAAATAAGGGAGGCTAACAAATTGAAAGAGAAGATATATAATGTGGCCAAAAACAGCAGGAAACTAGAGGATTGGGAAAACCTTAAAGGTCAACAGAAAGCCACAAAAAGAGCTATGAAGAAAAGTAAGATAGAACATGAGGAAAAATTAGCACAGAATATAAAGATAGATAGCAAACGTTTCTAGCAAAATATAAAACAAAATAAGAGTGTCTAAAATAGATGTTGGCCCTTTAGAGATGAGAAGGGACATTTAGTTATGGGATATGATGAAATGGCCGAGGCATTAAACAGGTTTTTTCTATCAGTCTTCACAGTTGAGGACATTAATAAAAAGGCAGTCAGTGAGGACCTGGAAACAATCATTATTATGAAAGAGGTAGTGTTGGGCAAGCTAATGGAGCTAAGGATTAATAATTCTCCTGGTCCTGATGGAATCCATCCCAGGATACTAAAAGAGATGGTGGGAGAAATAGCAAGTGGACTGATGGTAACTTTCCAAAATTCGCTGAACTCTGGGACTAGCAGATTGGAAAGCAGCAAATGTGATGCCACTGTTTAAAAAGGGAGTTAGACAAAAGATGGGGAATTATAGATAGCTTAACCTCTGTATGGGGAAGATTCAGAGCCTATTATCAAGGAAGAAATAACAAGGCATCTCAATAGAAATTGTTCCTTTGGGCAGACACAGCATGGGTTCATGAAGGGCAGGTCATGTTTGACAAATCTTTTGGAATTCTATGAAGGCATTCCGAGCAAGATGAGCAACAGAGCAAAATGTGAGAGGACTGTGAAACTTTGCAAAGGAACATAAATAGTTGAAGTGAGTGGGCAAAGGTCTGGCAGATGGAGTATAATGTAAATAAATGTGAAGTCATACATTTTGGTAGGAGTAATAGTAAAAAGAATTATTACTTAAATAGTAAAAAGTTGCAGCATGCTGCTATGCAGAGGGACCTGGGTGTCCTTGTGCATGAATCATGGAAGGTTGGTCTGCAGGTGCAACATGTATTAGGAAGACAAATGGAATTTTGTCCTTCACTGCTAAAGGGATTGAGTTTGAAAGCAGAGAGGTTATGTTGCAGCTGTTCAAGGTGCTGGTGAGGTCACACCTGGAGTACTGTATGCAGTTTTTGCCTCCTTACTTAAGAAAGGATGTACTGGTACTGGACGGGGTGCTGAAGAGGTTCACATGGCTGATTCCAGAGTTGAGGACATTGGCTTATGAGGAGAGACTGAGTAGATTGGGATTATATTCATTGGAATTCAGAAGATTGATGGGGGATCTTACAGAAACATATAAAATTATGAAGGGAATAGATAAGATAGAAGTAGAGAGGATGTTTCCACTGGCAGGTGAAGCTAGGACAAGAGGGCCTAGCCTCAAGATTAGAGAGAGCAGATCTAGGACTAAATTGAGAAGGAACTTCTTCACCCAGAGGGTTGTAAATCTATGGAACTCCTTGCCCAGGGAAGTAGTTGACACTACTTCAGTAAGCATTTTAAAACTGAGGTACATTTGTTTTGAACAATAAAGGAATTAAGGGATAGAGTGAGAGCGAGAGTAAGTGGATGAGTCCATGAAAAGATCAGCCATGATCTTATTAAATGGTGGAGTATTTTGCATGGCCATTTGATTCAACAAAAAGTATATTTATATTGAGGTAAATAAACTTTAAAAATCTGTAATAATTGAATTGAATGATGCGAAAAACTTTGCAGTATTTGAGGTACATAACTTTTGCTGGTTTATCAATAGTATCATAGAATAAAATCCCTATCGTGTGAAAGCAGGCCATTTGGCCTTTTGACCTCCAAAGAGCATCCCACCCAACCCCTTGCATTTCCCATGGCAAATCCACCTAACCTGCAGATTACTTTCACTATTTAGCATGGCCAATTCACCTAACCCTCACGTCTTTGGACTGTGGGAAACAGGAGCACCTGGAGGAAACCCCGCACACATAGGGAGAATGTATAAATTCTACACAGCCAGTTACCTGAGGTTAGGAACGAACCTGGGTCTCTGCCATTGAGCTGCAATGCCAGTTAAAACAAGGTTTCCTGTATTTCCAGTTATAAGATAGTCTATCAACAAATGACAAATATATGCTCACTATCTGTCTTGATTGCTCTCTCTTCACTGCCTCATGTAAGGACTTGAATCCATTTCCCAGTTTCACTATCCCAAATTTATCAATTCTAAAGATGCCACATTCCCTAAAAGCATTACTAAAATATTTTCTTCAGTCATCTAAGAGATTTCTTTCACTATCGTTGATAGAGCACTTGGATTTCATAGAATCATAGAATTGTTACAGAAGGCCATTCAACTGATTAAATCCATGCTGTTCTAAACTTCCTGTAGTAGAGTACTTGAACACAGGGACCTTCTTAAAATAATTCACAAAATTAACTTTTTATTCAAAAAACAGAACAAGGGATAAAAATGACAGCAACATGTCAACTTTGACTCGCTGCTGGCTGAGATTGAAGGTTAAAGATTGACATACCACTCAAGACTGTTACCCTTTCCCCCAATACACCCCCCAGTACATATTCCCATATTCTTCCATACTCTTAATAACTCCAACAAAGACCCATAGAAATCCATCATAAATATTCTGATTGACCCAACATCCAGAAATCTCTGGGGAACTTAGTGCTCCAGATTATCCTTGACAATGGAGCAAACTAAACTCTGGATTGTCAATCTGCACACTTAAAACTTTGTGTTACTGAGCTACCATGCCAAGCCAATGTACATGATTCTAATATTCCAGAAGACCAGGAACAAATTGGCCCCATACAACAGTGAGGAAGCTTTGACTGTTACACACTCCACTTCATATATTGTAAATCCAATGCTCTACTCATGAGAGTTTTAGGGTATCTTATTCTCTGCACTTATGTGAAGTATATATTTTACTTTTGCTCAATCAGGTAATATTTACATTTTCATTTACTTATAGATTATTTAGTAAAAAGACCTGCATTTAACATGAGAATGAAGAATATAATAATGTATATTTTAATACTGAATAATGTATCATTGTACCCAGCCAACCTAAATTTATAAGAATAATGAGAGTGAAATATTACAACAGAAAGTCATATTAAAATATAAAAGCAATGCAAATATGACTAGAGGAAATCTGGGGAGAAAAAGAATTGAAAAATGAGGAATAAAAGCAGAATAAGAATGCAATGAAAGTCAGAAGCAAAGTTTAAATTAAGAATGGGGAGAATTAAATCAGAAATGGTAAGGGGAATTTTAGTTCATAAATGAGTTAGTATGGGAGCAGATGATAGGCTAAAAACTCTGAACTTAGTAACATGTCAGGGTATTAGCTACAATATACTTGTTCTGCACTTACTTGAAACACATCAGCCTGTGTGTGAGCAGTCTCCTTGGAGAGACAGGTTGACAACTTAAATATGCTCTTAGTTTAGCAAGACTTGCCTTAGTAGAGGTTAAAGATTTAAATGTGGGTGCGTAGGATCCCTTGACTTATTAGAGCTCAATTAGCAATTAGCAGTAATTATGGGTACTGAAGAATTGGTGGATCTTTCTTTTATTTACTCATGGGATGTGGGAATTGCTGCCTGGGTGAGAGTTATTGCCCGTTCATTGTACTCTTGAGAAGATGGTGGTGAGCTGCCTTCTTCAACTGTTGCAGTCCATGTGCTATGGCGAGACCCATAATGCCAAAAGGAAAGGGCTGCTGTTCCTGGATTTTCACCCAATGACTATGAAGTAATAATGATATATTTCGAATTCATGGAACTTGCAGGTGGTGGTGTTCCCATGAATCTGCTGCCCTTGTACTTCTAGATGATGTTTAAGGAGTTCTGGTGAATATCTGCAGTGCATCTGACAGATGACATACATTGCTGTTACTGATGTTGATGGATCTGGTACCAATCAAGTGGGCTGCTTTGTGCTGGAAGGTATCAATCTTCTGGAGTGCTGTTGGAGCTGCACCATCCAGACAAGAGGGATGTACTCCATTACACTCCTGAATGGTGATTTGTAGACTAGGGGACAGATTTTGGGGAGTCAAGAGATAGGTTACTCACTCTCAATGAGAAACTCTTTGCTTTGGAAGACAGAAAACATAAATCTTTTTTTCAATTATAATCAACAAAGATCAGCCATAGACTGAGGCTGACGATTTGTGATAATATATCCTCGGATAAGGGTCCCCCATTCATTTTGATTCCAGATCAGATACCATAAAATGATTATGTTCCCTGGAGGGGAGGGAGAAAATAGCTTTCCTTCTTAATTCAACCCCACTCTCAATTGGTCACAAGAGTAACTTTTAGCCAGATCCCTTTCCCCATGAATATCCTTTAAAAGGAACAAAATTTATCATACTTGATTGGATTCAAGCGTAGATGGGTTTATTACTTACAAAAGAAAAGAAAGGAAAATAAAATGCAACACAATGCACACAAATTAGAAATTTGAATTTAGAATTGGCAGCAATCCAGGTAGAGAAGTCACCAGGCCTGGATAGGATACATCCTAGATTGATAAAAGAGGCAAGGAAGCAAATCACGGAGCCAACAACAAATTTCCCAGGCCTCTCTGAACCTTACAAGGATGTTGCCAGGGTTGGAGGATTTGAGCTATAGGGAGGGATTGACTAGGCTAGGGCTGTTTTCTCTGAAGCATTGGAGGCTGAGGGGTGACCTTATAGAGGTTTATAAAATCATAAGGGGCATGGATAGGATAAATAGACAAAGCCTTTGCCCTGGGGTGGGGAGTCCAGAACTAGACGGCAGACATTTCGGGTGAGAGGGGAAAGAAAAGAGAACCAAGGGGCAACTTTTTCTCGCAGAGAGTGGAACACGTATGGACTGAGGTACCAGAGGAAGTGGTGAAGGCAGGTACAATTGCAACATTTAAAAGGCATCTGGATGGGTATATGAACAGGAAGGGTATATATGAGTATATTACTCACTGGTCCCACTGTTCTGAGAGTATCTGCTCTGTCCTCTATGAGTCTTGTGATGATACACAATCAGTGTCTTGGAGCTCTGAGGAATCAACACTATTCTCCCACACCACCTTCTGTGAAATGTCTTTTAGTCCTGTGAGAGATTGAAAACATGAATTAAAACTGTCAACCTAAGTTGCTTTAATTGGGTGCTGGCATCATGTCAACATGAATCAATGGCATATGCCTTGTAGTAATCTGATATTTAATTCTATCAGTTGTTAGGTGGGACGCCCTTATCTTCCCATCTTTACTGACTAAACATGCCAATATCCTGCTGAATTCTACCACTGCGGACTAAGAAGGTTAAAATATAGTTGAGCATACCATTGTGCTCACATTTCCTGCCCTGTTAAGTCATTAAATCACTTTTAGCACTGAATACAAGACCAGGCACCACATTCGTGTAGTTCTCCTCCTTAGCATTCCCCAGCCACCCCTTCTTGTGTTCTGCAGCAGGCCTCTTAGTCTATCAATTGGGAAGTCTACATCCCTGCAGACCCTTAGAGACCACAGTATTAAATGTAAGGAGTCATCAGTGAAGTGAGCAGCAGATGTGGAATGTTGGGACTTCATTACAACACTTATTTCTTTTGTTCCCCCACCTCTACAATCCATCAACTGTCAGCTTTCACAGTGTCTCTTCAAATATCGTAGCTAAAATCAGCTCCTGTGGGTCATCATCATGCTCACTAACTCTAATTGGTTGGAAATCCTAGATTTCAGATGCAAATGTGATGGTTAGGTTAAAAAGCCACTAACTGATGAGTTGCACTTCTGAGTTCTCTACGTTTTGTCAACCAACCGTTTCCAGCAGGTCATTAATTTAGAATTATTAAAATCCCACCAAGAAGACTAGCATTGTACATATCTGTGCAAAGGATTAGTGCAATCCTGAGAATTAATATCCACCATCAGAATTTATTTTCATTTTACTGACATCAGTTTTCTCAGGTGTTGTGAAACATTAAATATTGGCAAATATATTTGAGATATGCCATATTCATAATAATTGAAAGAGCTTTCATTAATATAGTACCCTCTCCCATATGTCTGGGTGTTTCATGATTAATGGTTGCTTTTCTCTTTTGAAGTGCCTTCATCTTAGCAACCAGGGAATCATAGGTTCATAGAGCACAGGAGGAAACCATTCAGCCTATTTATCTGTGCTAGATCTCTGAAATAGCTATCTAATTAATCCCACATTTCACATCACCTTACAATTCTTTATTTTTCTTTTAATTAGGAATTTGATTCTCTTTTTCAAACTTTAATTGAATCTGCATCTACCAATTTTTCAATCAATGCAGTCCAGATTGTAACAACTCATTGAATTCAAAAACAAAACTCCCGCTGAATGTTTTGACATTTATTTTCCTTTTAAATTGTCTTCCTTCAAGTGGAAACGCCTCCACAACCTGTTCTATCAAAACCCATTGTGATTTTAACTACCAATATCATATCTCTCATTAAATACGTCTGGCCTAAATTATCAAATCTTTCCAGAAAGCAGAATTGCCCAATCCGGTTATCACAATCTGGTACCAAACTAAGAGATAGAATTCTTAGATACATTAGGGACATTTAAGTAACTCTTAGATAGGCACAGGGAAGATAGTACAATGAAAGATATGAAGATTAGTCTGATCTTAGAGTAGGATAAAAGGCCAGCACAATATCGAGAGCTAATGGGCCTGTACTGTGTTTTATAGTTCTGTGCTCTGTACAGCTCTATGTAACTCTCTTATGCATCCTCTCCTAGGTGATGTAAGAAAATCAGAAATAGCAGCAGGTGGCCCGGTAACCACTCAACAATGTGATTGTGGCTGATATTTGATGTCATCTCCATTTTCCTGCCCTATTCTCACATTCTGAAATTCTCTTAATACCTGAAACTCTCAAATATCCATTATGGCTGGTTATCCAGAGCTCTCTGGGTTGTGAACATCCACAGATTCGCAGCCTTCTAAGTGAAGAATTGTCTCATCATCTCAGTACCCACGGCGGCACGGTGGGCGGCACGGTGGCACAGTGGTTAGCACTGCTGCCTCACAGTGCCAGAGTCCCGGGTTCAATTCCCGCCTCAGGCGACTGACTGTGTGGAGTTTGTACGTTCTCCCCGTGTCTGCGTGGGTTTCCTCCGGGTGCTCCGGTTTCCTCCCGCAGTCCAAAGATGTGCAGGTCAGGTAAATTGGCCATGCTAAATTGCCATAGTGTTAGGTAAGGAGTAAATGTAAGGTAAGGGTATGGGTGGATTGCGCTTCCGCGGGGCGGTGTGGACTTGTTGGGCCGAAGGGCCTGTTTCCACACTGTAAATAATCTAATCTAATCTAATCTAATCTAATCTAATCTAATCCAACTCCTTATTCTAAGACCATCGTTCCAGATCGTGCATCCAAGGGATCAAGCTCTTCGCATCTACAATGTCAAGCCCTCTAAGGATTTCCAATTAGGTCACTTCCAATCATTTGAAATTCCAGAGAGCTATGTGGCAGTCTAGTCCAACGGTAAGGCAAGTATATCTTTTTCTAAGGTAAAGACATAAAACTGCCACAGCAAACATCAAATTCAGAACCTATATAAGCACACCTGAAGTAAATCACAGCTTATGATAAAAAAAACTTTGTTCCTTTGGAATTTGAACAAATAATGAGATTATAAGAAGTATAAAACAAGCAATATTATATGGTGCTGCACATAAATATATGAACATGTAATAATGTATCATTTAAATAATGAACATAATTTAATATGTACAATAATACACAAAAAGTAGAGGCAGAAGTGGAACTTTTGTCACTTTGAGCCTGCTCCATCACTCATAAAGGTCACTATTCAATCTCTATGTCATCAAAAATGCTTTTGTCTCTGTTTTAAAAATACCCTAAAGGAATAATTGGCAATCTAGCTCTGCAAGGACCCATGGGGAAGAGTGATCAGAGCATTATATAATTCATCAATTAAGATGGATAATGATGTAGTTGATTGTGATGCTAGAATACCAAATGTGAGTCATGGAAATGAATACGGCATGAGGCACAAGCTGGCTATGATAAATTAGGGAACATTACTTAAAGGGATGATGGTGAATAGGCAATAATAGCATTTAAAAATGTCATAGAGAAACTGCAACAGTTGCTCATTCCTGTCTGACAAAATAAAATAAAAAAGGCAGACTGACCTTCGCTAACAAGGGAAAGTAGGGTTAGCATTAGATCCAAGGAAGGGGCATTCAAATTAGATTAAAAAAAGTAGCATAACTGAGATTTGGGAGCAATTTAGATTTCAGCAAAGGAGGACAAAAGGATTGGTTAAGAGGGGAAAGATAGAATATGAGAGTAAGCTCATGGGAGCTTACAATCTGATTGTGAAAGCTTTTATAGATATGTCTAGAGAAAACAAATGTTAGAGAAGATAACTGCAATTCCTTTACAGATGGAAGCAGGGTAAGTTGTAATGGGGAACAAAAAAACAGCGGACCTATTAAATATAGATTTTTATTGTCTTCCCAAAGGAGGACACAAATAACATTTCAAAATTGTTGCAAAGCACAAAATTTAGTGAGGGGGAGGAATTGAAGGAAATCAGTATTAGTAAGAAAACAGTATTAGGGAAATTGTTGGAATTAAAAGTTGATAAAAACCCAAGGCCCAATAATCGATATTCCAGAGTACTTAAGAAAGTGGCCATAGTAAGGGGATGCATTGGTGGTCGTCTTTCAAAATTCCATAGTCTCTGGGGAAGTTTTGAGAGATTGGAGAATAACTATGGTAGCCCAAATAGCTAAAAGAGGAGGCAGAGAGAAAACAGGGAATTATTAACCAGTTAGCCTGACATCAGTAGTCCAGAAAATGTAAGAGTCCATTATAAAAGATTTAAAAACACAGCACTTGGGAAACTGTGACAGAATTAGACGGAGTCATCATGGGTTTACAAAAGGGAAAATCATGCTTGGCAAATATTATTCAAGGATGTACCTAGTAGTGTTGACAAGAGGGAGCCAGAAGATGTGATTTACTAGAATGTTCGGAAAGTTCGCAATAAGGCCCCATATTAGAGATTAGGGTATTATAAAAATGCTTGGGATTGGGAATAGAGTATTGACAGGGCACTGAGTTGGGTGATCAGCCATGATCATACTGAATGACAAAGCAGGTTCCAAAGGCTAAGTGGCCTACTTTTGCTGCTATTTTCTATGTTTCTACCCAAATGTGAAAATTTAATACATAAATAAAATAAACACAATGTGTTTTAATTTAATGATTTATATATATATATATATAAAAACAGCATGCCCAAATTCAGCCCGATAGATCCATACCAGAGTATGTACTTGATGTGTGCTTCAGCTAATTTTACTTCATCCAACTCTAAGACCATAACCTTGAACTTCTTTTTACCTCATGTACTTAGGTAGCTTCCCCAAAATTTCTTCAAAGCATCGGGCTTTCAATTCATCACCACAGCCCTTAAAAACCTCAGAGTGTTTTTTTTAAAGGCTGTTGGCTCCAACACTATTTTCTCTTTTGGTTCAGCCAATTATCTTTTTTCACTTCTGTTCAGAGCCACAGGAAACAAAGATTCATCATCAGTTACTCCACAGAAAACCTGACTGCTCAATCCCCTGGTGAGTATCTCATCTGCACATCAACCTACAATTAATAACAACCAGTTAAAGGTAATCTGTTGGTGGGATAGCGATTGCCAAGACAGTAAGAATGACAGTACCTTATTACATGACAACAGGGTGAAAGACTATCATCTGAAGTGAAAAGCAGAAAATACCATTTGGTATAATATCATTAACTCCTGTAGTACAAACTCTCAACACCTCACAGTTTCAAAGTCTTTTAGTTTTTTTTATTCACCTGCTTATGATGCTGAAATTTCATGCATTGTTCATTTCAAAACCAATTGACAATCTGAATTAAAATAGTCTAAATGAACTTAAACTAAATAAAGGTCAACATTATGTCTCATTGGTAAAAACAAGGACTGCAGATGCTGGAAACTAGAGTCCAGATTAGAGTGGTGCTGGAAAAGCACAGCAGGTCAGGCAGCATCCGAGGAACAGGAAAATCAATGTTTTGCGCAAAAACCCTTCATCAGGAATAGAGGCAGGGAGCCTGCAGAGTGGAGAGATAAATGAGAGAGGGATCGGGGTGGGGAGAAAGTAGTATAGAGTACAATAGGGAATAATGTAGAGGAGACCGCATTGGGAGCAACGGATACAATAAATGATTTGATGGATGTGGAATGCTCCTTTGGGACCTTGCATGGAGGTGAGGCAGGAGGTGTGGGCGCAGGTTTTGTAATTCCCGCGGTGCAGGAGAGGGTGCCAGGATGGGAGGGTGGGTTGTAGGGGAGCGTGGACCTGACCAGGTGGTCACGGAGGGAACGGTCTTTGCAGAAAGCGGAAATGGGTGGGGAGGGAAATATATCCCTAGTGGTGGGGTCCGTTTGGAGGTGGTGGAAATGTTGGCGGATGATATGGTTTATGCGAAGGTTGGCAGGGTGGAAGGTGAGCACCAGGGGTTTCTGTTCTTATTATGGTTGGAGGGGTGGGGTTTGAGGGCGGAGGTGCGGGATGTGGATGAGATGCATTGGATGGCATCTTTAACCACGTGGGAAGGGAAATTGCGGTCTCTAAAGAAGGAGGCCATCTGGTGTGTTCTGTGGTGGAACTCCTGGGACCAGATACGGCGGAGGCGGAGGAATTGGGAATACAGAATGGCATTTTTGCAGGAGGTAGGGTGGGAAGAGGTGTAATCCAGGTAGCTGTGGGAGTCAGTGGGTTTGTAAAAAATGTCAGTACCAAGTCGGTCATCATTAATGGAGAAGGAGAGGTCCAGGGAGAGGAGGGAGGTCATAGAGTCATAGAGATGTACAGCATGGAAACAACCCTTCGGTCCAACCGGTCCGTGCCGACCAGATATCCCAACCCAAACTAGTCCCACCTGCCAGCACCCAGACCATATCCCTCCAAACCCTTCCTATTCATATACCCATCTAAATGCCTTTTAAATGTTGCAATTGTACCAGCCTCCACCACATCCTCTGGAATCTCATTCCATACACGTACCACCCTCTGTGTGAAAAGGTTGCCCCTTAGGTCTCTTTTATATCTTTCCCCTCTCACCCTAAAGCTATGCCCTCTAGTTCTGGACTCCCCCACCCCAGGGAAAAGACTTTGTCTATTTATCCTATCCATGCCCCTCATAAGTTTGTAAACCTCTATAAGGTCACCCCTCAGCCTCCAACGCTCCAGGGAAAATAGCCCCAGCCTGTTCAGCCTCTCCCTATAGCTCAAATCCTCCAACCCTGGCAACATCCTTGTAAATCTTTTCTGAACCCTTT
>NC_057710.1:47336298-47337788 GCF_004010195.1 Chiloscyllium plagiosum | reverse complement strand
TCTGAAAAACAACCCTCCACCACCACCCTCTGTCTTCTACCTTTGAGCCAGTTCTGTATCCAAATGGCTAGTTCTCCCTGTACTCCATGAGATCTAACCTTGCTAATCAGTCTCTCATGGGGATCCTTGTCAAACGCCTTACTGAAGTCCATATAGATCACATCTACTGCTCTGCTCTCATCAATCTTTTTTGTTTCTTCTTCAAAAAATTCAATCAAATTTGTGAGACATGGTTTCCCACGCACAAAGCCATGTTGACTATCCCTAATCTGTCCTTGCCTTTCCAAATACATGTATATCCTGTCCCTCAGGATTCCCTCCAACAACTTGCCAACCACTGAGGTCAGGCTCACCAGTCTATAGTTCCCTGGCTTGTCTTTACCACCCTTCTTAAACATGTTTGCCAACCTCCAGTCTTCCAGCACCTCACCTGTGACTATCGATATTAGAAATATCTCAGCAAGAGGCCCAGCAATCACTTCTCTAGCTTCCCACAGAGTTCTCGGGTACACCTGGTCAGGTCCTGGGGATTCATCCACCTTTAACCATTTCAAGACATCCAGCACTTCCTCCTCTGTTATCTGGACATTTTGCAAGATGTCAACATCTATTTCCTTACATTCTATGCCTTCCATGCCCTTTTCCACAGTAAATACTGAGGCAAAATATTTATTTAGTATCTCCCTCATTTTCTGTGGCTCCACACAAAGGCTGCCTTGCTGATCTTTGAGGGGCCCTATTCTCTCCCTAGTTACCCTTTTGTCCTTAATATATTTGTAAAACCCTTTTGATTCTCCTTAATTCTATTTGCCAAAGCTATCTCATGTCCCCTTTTTGCCCTCCTGATTTCCCTCTTCAGTATAATCCTATTTCCTTTATACTCTTCTAAGGATTCACTCGATCTATCCTGTCTATACCTGACATATACTTCCTTCTTTTTTTTAACCAAACCCTCAATTACTCAAGTCATCCAGCATTCCCTATACCTACCACCCTTCCCTTTCACCCTGACAGGAATATACTTTCTCTGGATTCTTGTTATCTCATTTCTGAAGGCTTCCCATTTTCCAGCCGTCCCTTTACCTGCGAACGTCTGCCTCCAATCAGCTTTCGAAAGTTCTTGCCTAATATCGTCAAAATTGGTCTTTCTCCAATTTAGAACTTCAACTTTTAGATCTGGTCTATCTTTTTCATCCACTATTTTAAATTTAATAGAATTATGGTCGCTGGCACCAAAGTGCTCCCCCACTGACACCTCAGTCACCTGCCCTGCCTTATTTCCCAAGAGTAGGTCATGTTTTGCACCTTCTCTAGTTGGCATATCCACATACTGAATCAAAAAATTGTCTTGTACACACTTAAGAAATTCCTCTCTATCTAAATCTTTAACACTATGGCAGTCCCAGTCGATGTTTGGAAAGTTAAAATCCCCTACCATAATTACCCTATTATTCTTACAGATAGCTGAGATCTCCTTACAAGTTTGTTTC
>NC_057710.1:47294069-47335987 GCF_004010195.1 Chiloscyllium plagiosum | reverse complement strand
TCCAATTTAGGTGCAATCCGTTCTTCTTGTACAGGTCACTTTTACCCAAACAGAGCTTCCAATTATCCAAAAATGTGAATCCTTCTCCCATACACCAGCTCCTCAGCTATGCATTCATCTGCTCTATTCTCCCTTTCCTACCCTCACTAGCTCGTAGCACTGGGAGTAATCCAGATATTACTACCCTTGAGGACCTCCTTTTTAAATTTCTGCCTAACTCTCTGTAATGTCCCTTCAGAATCTCAACCTTTTCCCTTCCAATATCATTGGTTCCAATGTGGACAATGACCTCCTGCTGGCCCCTCTCCCCCATGCAAACATTCTGCACCCTCTCTGAGACATCCTTGATCCTGGCACCAGGGAAACAACACACCATTCTGCTTTTTCTCTACTAGCCACAGAGAAACATCTATCTGTACCTCTGACTACAGAATCCCCTAACACAATTGTTCTCTTGGAAGCCGACGTACCCCTCATTGCATTAGAGCCAGTCTCAATACCAGAAACTTGGCTGTTTGTACTATGTTCCCCTGAGAATCCATCACTTCTTACATTTTCCAAAACAGCATACCTGTTTGAAACGGGTATATCCTCAAAAGACTCCTGCCCATGGTGCCGACCTCTCTTACCCTTCCTGGAGTTAATCATCTATGTGACTATATCTAAGACTTATCCCCCTTCCTATAACTGCCATCCATCACATACTGTTGCTGTTGCAAATTCCTCATTGCTTCTATCTGTCTCTCCAACTGGTCCACTCGATCTGATAAGGTTCGCATCCAACAGCATTTATGGCAGATATAATTCGTAGTAACCCTTAAACTCTCTTTAAACTCCCACATCTGACAAGAAGTACATATCACTGCAAAGGCCATTTTTGCTCCTTCACAATCTACAGAATCAGAAAATAACACCGTCTTATTCCTCTACAAAACACTGCACCAGGTTAAATTAATAGCTATGGATTATATTTTAAGTTTAATCAAGAGACTTATCTCCAAAAACATATAATCAAGAAAGAACCCACTGTACTCATTAATACAGCCTTTCTCTTGGACAGACTTAAAACAACAATTAACTTATCTGATTCTGTGTTGTGAATTTTGCCCAAACAAATGAATTCAAAAAGAGCAAAGGCAGTAACTGTGCAGGTTTTTTTTCTCTCTCTCTCTCTCCTGTACTGTCCTCACCATGTTCTTCCTTTGTCTGCTCTTCTCCCTTTTAAAACTGCTGCTGTTTTGACTTTTTTTGTCCAAAGTTCCAAAACAATGCAACAGCATATAAAACAGTAATTGCTGCTCCTGGAATTCAAGGAAATCACTTCCAGCAACTAAAATACCTCAAAAAAAGGAGCAGCTCTTACAGCCAGAAATTTTCCCGTCCTCCATCTTGGATTACCCGGTGTCAGAGATTGTCCCTTCCTTTCTCCCAGAATTGAAAAGCTTGCACTAAGATATTGTCACATGTGCACATCTCATATAGTCATAGCTTCTTAGAAATGTAAAGCAAGGAAACCGATCCTTTGGTCCAACTCATTTATGCTGACCAGATATCCTAAATTAATCTATCCCATTGTCAGCACTTGGCCCATATCCCTCTAAACCCTTCCTATTCATATGCCTATCCAGATGTCTTTTCAATGTTGTAAATGTACCAGTCTCCACCACTTCCTCTGGCAGCTCATTCCATACATGCACCACCCTCTGTGTGAAAATGTCGCCCCTTAAGTCCCCTTTTAATTTTTCCCATCTCACCTTAAACCTATGCTCTCTAGTTCTGGACTCTCCCACACTAGGGAAAAGACTTCATCTATTCATCCCATCCATGCCCCTCATGATTCTATAAACCTCCACAAGGCCACCCCTCAGCCTCTAACACTCCCGGCAAAACAGCCCCATCCTATGCAGCCTCTTCCTATACCTCAAACCTTCCAACCTGGCAACATCCCTGTAGATTTTTTCTGAACTCTTTCAACTCATGAGTGGGGCATGCTCCAATGCAAGCTATTTGATGCACAAGAATCAGTCACATTGTGCCCAGTTTCCCACACATCCCAACATTCATGAGCATCAACATTTTCAAGGGAACACTCAATAAATTTGGCTGACAAACCTGAAACCAATCTTGACAAAGAGGTGAATCTCATTATGTTCTGGTGGTGTCATTTTTAACAAGATTTATAGAGAGTTCTTCTCTGCAAGGCCCAGCAGGTTTTCACACACTATTACCTCAAACATGCTCATTAACTAACCCCATGCCGCATTGGAACCTCTGTTGTCCAAAGTTAGCTCAATTCTACTACTCACCACAACCAGAAGAAATTACCACTGGTAGGATATCCTCAAATGGACAGTCATCCCTAGGGACAATGCCATCTTTGAATGTGTTATGGTTAGGGTTAGGTTAGGCCATGCACCTAGTCAAGCAGTGGCCATATTGAATTGCCTATCACCGTCAATATAGTGACATAACACCCACAGATCAGCACTTGTCAATGCACAGAGGTGGCTCATGTAACACAATCTTGTGCATAGGACTACAAATTCCTACACATTTTTAAGCACGAAGCTGTCCTCAGTCAGATCCCATCTTTAAGCTCTTTAAGTCCAGACTACTCTTGCCCACATAACCCAACATCTTCAATACGGGGAAGCCTTTAAATTATTCAGAAGAGTAATTTTTTTATTACAAACAACAAAGCAAATACAAATCAAAATAAACAGGCTGCATTTCTCTCCTGTTTAGAATCTATGAGTCTATGACTCTGTAAAAGTTGCTTGCACGTTAAGCAGCAAGTATTTTACAGTCAGTGAGTGATCATTGTACCCATTTGTAATATTGAGAAAGGGTGTCAATTAAATCTGATTTTGCAGCACACAATGCAACCACACTCCATCATGCAGATGGTGCTTTTCCTCCTGCCCAATGCTCCTGAAGAAGGGCTTATGCCGGAAATGTCGATTCTCCTGTTCCCTGGATGCTGCCTGACCTGCTGCGCTTTTCCAGCAACACATTTTCAGCTCCTGCCCAATGTACTCATCCTCCTCTGCATATAGCTGCTCCCACTCGCCCAGTTTCTGAGCATCCATCACATCCCTTGCTGCCTGGTCTAGGATTATTCAGCACTCTTTGTCTGCCATATACTGATGGACCCACAGACTGGTCTCATCCTATTTTCAGAAAATATATTGTTTCCTTCACCGCGGCCCTGGTGGAAGAATGGGTTGCATAGTAGTCACGGATTTACATAGCAAAGTCATCAACCAAGGTCATAGCAGATATCTCTTGCACCCTTTTATTCAGCTTTTTTCAGTGCCCTCAAAGGCAGCAGAAATTATTTTCAATTAATGAGCTCCACTAAATAGGAACTTGCATGTAAATGAGGTGAAATTACATAGTAGCGACGTTGATAATGGATGATAAGGGATTATCGCCCTTTCATTGCTTACTCATGATAATCTCATCTCAGGATCTGGAACTCTGTTCGAAAATGTGACTTGTCGCTTTCAACATAGAGATAGGCGCCACTCAACATTTACATCAGATTCTCCCAAATTTACTACCATTGTCCACATCATTCATCATTTGGGAACCTAATCACAGCCGTAATCAGCTAGCTCAAGTATAAACGACAGTTTGAACCTTTAGCGCTCCGGGTTTGTCCAGTTTATTTCCACATTAGGTCGCAGGATATCAAACATTGTCATTTTGATTAATAATTAAATGATTTTAATTGTCACAATAAAATTAGGTAGATTAAAGGCCACTGTCCGACCTGCCCAGCTCCTTTTCCACCTATCCACTCCACCCTCTCCTCCCTGACCTATCACCTTCATCTCCTTCCCCACTCACCTATTGTACTCTATGCTACTTTCTCCCCACCCCCACCCTCCTCTAGCTTATCTCTCCATGCTTCAGGCTCTCTGCCTGTATTTCTGATGAAGGGCTTTTGCCCGAAACGTCGATTTTGCCTGTCCTCGGATGCTGCCTGAATTGCTGTGCTCTTCCAGCACCACTGATCCAGAATCTAGTTTCCAGCATCTGCAGTCATTGTTTTTACCACTTTAACTCTGTTGAGTAATGTTGGCTCGAAGCATTAGTGTGCTCTCTCTCCATGGATGCTGCCTCACCAGTTGTGATCTCCAGCATTTTTTGTTTTCAGTTTAGATTCCAGCATCTGCAGTAATTTGCTCCAAAAATAGTGACTGGCTTGCTATTGAGTAATAAGGCCAAAATTGTAATCGAGTAAGAAAAACATTTCCTTGCGGATCATGCATAGGAAGGAATATGGAAACATGAGAATAGACGCGTGCCAATCAATTCCTCCACTCTGTCATGAATTAGATCCTAGTCCATCTGCACATTCACTCTTTCTACGCACTTTGGTTTTATCTTTAACACACTTAGCTAACAAAATAGTACCAATATCAGTTTTAATGTTTTCAATTGACAGATCCTCAACACATTTTGAGTCAGAGATTTCCAGATTCCCAGTACTTTTTGTCTGAAAACATGGTGTTTTTTTATCATACGTTAATAGTTAATTTTAAAAATCCAGACTCCCTTTCTTTCAGTCATTTTAAGCACCTCTGACAGATGACTTCACTTCTTCATCTTCTTTTAAGAGAATACATTGCAACAAATGGAAAGCACTGTGTGGAAACAGGTCCTTCAGTCGTGTCACAGTTTACCTTTTACACAAGAAAATACTGAGTCACTTTTTCCACCATGATCCTATAGTTTCATTCCCTTTCCCTTCATCCACCTTTGGGTGATCTTATTGATCTAGCAATTCAGTCGCCCTGTCAATAATCCAGAGACGAGTTCAAATTCCATTGATCCTTCATTCCAACAGGAGTAATTGAGATCTAAGTGATGAATAATGATTGTGAAACTACTGGATTATTGTGAAATATAACCTGGTTCACTAATCGTCTTCAAAAGAGGAAATGTGCCACTCTACTCCAGATCCACACCAAACAAGCCATTCAGTTGCAGGTGGCTTATCAGCACCTGCTCAAGTGCACTTGAGGATGGGAAAGGATGAATAAAAGAAATAATAAGTTGTTTCTGCTTCAGCTCATTGGCTTGGATATGAATAGTGCAGTTTTCACAGCTCTCAAGATCCTGAGTATGACCCCTGCAGGCTTTCAACAAAGAAGCAGCATGTGTGATCAGTTTAGGAATCTCTAAGCAGATGCAATTTCCTTTACCTTACTGTAGTGTAAAATTGAGCATGACACATTGGCCTATTTATAAAAATATCAAAAGCTATCCTTCCCTGGGTTATTGCTACCATTAAGCTGTTGTTCCATAGATTCATGCTGCATACAAGATCAGTACCTGGAAAAAAAAGATGGATAGGCTACCCAAGGTTCTGTTTTAGGCTCAACTCTGATCAACTCATACACTGTTGACCTAATCCCAATCTAATCCTAGATGTTCATTTATGATTGATATTTGCTGTGGCAGACAGTCTTAGACCTTCCCTGATCTGGAATACCACTCATGATGATATTGCAAAACTGGCCACGGAATGCAATATTTTGGGTCTAAAACTGAGCACCATTAAAACAGTTCCTACCACATTCTTCACAATGTCAGTGTTAAAATGGAATTGATCATCAGCTTGGATTACCTAGGCATTAGTCATGACAAAATCCGTATTTACAGATTTAAGAAATTCTGGAGGCAAAATTAAAGTCTGTATCACCCTCCTCAGTAAACTGGTTTGTATATAATCAAGGGATCACAGACCAAGATGTTAAGGACTTCTGCCCTCGACATCATGTATTCACCTGCAGAAATCTCACTGGACCGACAGTCTAGAACCGAGTCTAAGATTCTGTGGACATAAGTTTAAATTCTATTGTGGCAGCTGGTGAAATTTGAATAAAATCTGAAATAGAGTGCTGGCCTCATGGCAACTATGTAGCCACTGTTGATTTCCATAAAAATCTCTCTAATTCCCTTTAGGGAAAGAAATCTGCCATTCTTACCTGGTCTGGCCTACCTGAGGCTAAATACCTACAGCAAAATGCTTTAGGCAGTTGGGATTGGGGAATACATGCTGGCCTCAGCAGCAATGCAAACACCCAGTAAACAAATTAAAAAGGATAGATAACTATTTCCCAGCGTAACACCAATCTGCCAACACTAATTTTAGTCCTGCGGTCATACAACAGGGAAACAGGCCTTTCAGTCCAACTCATGCATGCTGACCAAGTTTCTCAAACTAAACTTGTCTGCATTTGGCCTATATCCATCCAAACTTTTCCTATTCTTGTACCTGTCCAAATGTCTTTTAATGTTGTAACTGTACCTGCACAAATTACTTCCTCTGGCAACTCATTCCACATACGCACCACGCTCAGGTCCCTTTTAAACCTTTCTCCACTTACTTTAAAAATATGTTTCCTAGTTTTAAACTCCTCCAAACTAGAGAAAAGACCTTTGCTATTCACCCTATTTATACCACTCATTATTTTAAAAATCTCAACAAGGTCACCTCTAAACCTTTTATGTTGCAGTGAACAAAGTCCCACCGTATCCAGCCCCTCCTTGTAACTAAGGCCCTCCATTCCCAGTGACATCCTGATATATCTTTTCTAAATTCTCTCTAGTTTACTAATTTCCTTCCTATAACAGGGAGACCACACTTGCACATGGTACTTCAAAACTGGCCTCACCAACATCATGTACAACCTCAGCACGATGTCCCAACTCCTATACTCAGTGGTCTGATCAATGAAAGCATGTGTGCTAAATGCCTCCTTAAACACTCTGTCTACCTGTGATGCAAATTTCAAAGAACTATTTACCTGAACTCTGAAGTCTCCCTATTCAACAAGACCAGCTAGGGCCCTACCATTAATGTTATAAGTCCTGGCCTTGTTTGTTTTACCAAAATGCAATATCTCATACTTATCCAAATTAAACTTCATCTGTTACTCCTCAGCCCATCGGCCCAGTTGATCATGATCCCTTTGTAATATTAGCTAACCTTCTTCACTGTCAACTACAACACCAATTTTGCTGATGTACAACTCAATTCGATGCATCAATGTACATAAATACAGGTACACTTTGACCAATTCGTCTTACCCAGTCCACAGCACCATTCTGTCCATGACATTATAAATGACTTGGACGAGGAGGTTGAGGGGTGGGTTAGTAAATTTGCAGATGACACAAAGGTTGGAGGTGTCATTGATAGTATCGAGGGCTATTGCAGGCTGCAGTGGGTCATAGACAGGATGCAGAGCTGGGCTGAGAAATGGCAGATGAAGTTCAACTTGGATAAATGCGAAGTGATGCATTTTGGAAGGTTGAACTCGAATGCTGAATATAGGATTAAAGACAGGATTCTTGGCAGTGTGGAGGAACAGAGGGATCTGGGTGTGCAAGTACATAGATTCCTCAAAGTTGCCACCCAAGTGGATAGGATTGTTAAGGAAGCATATGGTGTTTTGGCTTTCATTAACAGGGGAATCGAGTTTAAGAGCTGCAAAGTTTTGCTACAGCTCTACAAGTCCCTGGTGAGACCAAACTTGGAATATTGTGTCCAGTTCTGGTCGCTCTACTATAAGAAAGATACAGAGGCTTTGGAAAGGGTGCAAAGAAGGTTCACCAGGATGCTACCTGGACTGGAGGGCTTGCCTTATGAAGAAAGTTTGAAAAGGCTCAGGCTTTTCTCTCTGGAGAGAAGGAGGAATAGAGGAGACCTAATTGAGGTGTACAAAATAATGTGAGGAACAGATAGAGTCAATAGCCAGAGACTTTTCCCCAGGGCAGGATTGACGGGTACGAGGGGTCATAGTTTTAAGATATTAGGGGAAAGGTATAGAGGAGACGTCAGAGGTAGGTTCTTTACACAGAGAGTTGTGAATGCATGGAATGCGTTGCCAGCGGTGGTGGTGGAAGCAGAGTTATTAGGGACATTTAAATGATTGCTGAACATGCACATGGAGAGCAGTGAGTTGAGGGCTGCGTAGGTTAAGTTATTATTGTTTACATTAGGATTAAACCTCGGCACAATATTGTTGACCAAAGGACCTGTTTTCTGCTGTATTTTTCTATGTTCTATGTTCTATTAGGAAAGTAATTGCAACAAGTAACCTACTGGAGAAGGCCTTCTTCTAAGCCTGTCCTCATTCAATCACCTCGTTATCTCATGATCAATGCAACCCTACAATCCTCGGATTACTGCTGAATGACAGCACAACGCATCCACCCAGGTCATTGTGAAAATTAGTATTCTAAAGATACGCTTCCATTGTCTGGATTGCTCAGGAGGAGAACTCGCTGGACAGAGTCTCCTTAACAGTGATGGCTTGCCATGGCCCATATACTTAACTCAACAATAGGGTGAAAACTTACAAGAAGGGAAATGGACCAGAGCCTGTATCCTTAGATGACGAAAATGCGGAGTCTGACTTAGATGCTGAGTGAGTCAAAACTTATGATAAGGATGTTAAGAAAATGAGAACTGTACTGAGATGTAGCAGACAAGTTTAAAAGCACCTGATAGTGACAAGATTTAAGGGTGAATGACTTTGCATAAACATATGAGGACAATTAGAGTTCAATCAAACATATGGCTGGTTTACAACACAGAGTGAGGCCATAGTATGTGTATAATTCCCACACCAGCTGAGTTTACCATCACTTTCTCAACCTCCCCCCTTAATTGAGACATGGTGACCCTCAGGATAAATCTCAACTAGTTGTCACCCCTGATGAGAGAGAGAGAGCACTCTACAGCCAAGTAGAGCCTTAGTGAATTTAATTTTTTTTTAACTAACTGGTATCTAGCATCAGACATATTGTGAACAGCACTGGCCCCCTTATGGAGGAAAGAGAGGTTGGCATTCGAGGCAGTCCAGAGAAAGTTAACTTGGTTGATTCTGCATTTTGAGGATTTTTTTTTAAACTGGGAGTGTTTAAGCAGATTGGCCTGATACTCATTGGAGTAGAAAAGGATGAAGTGACTTTGTTGAAGAACATCGGGTTGCTTTAGGGTTTGACAGGGTAGATGCTGAAAGGTTGTTTCTCCTTATGGGAGAGTTGCGCAGAAGAGAGGGGAAAAATAGTGGTGTGGGCCTGAGGAGCTGTGAGGCTGAGTAAATGTTGAAGGAGGAGGCATCCACCAGCAATTGCATCAATGGGCATCAAAGTAGCATCAAAGGTAGATACAGCTCTTCCCCAGCCTGAGGTCTCCCAGCGAGCAAGGAGTTCCCAGGTTTAATTCCCTGGTCCAGGCTCAGTTTGAGCCGAGGCTCCAGGTCCATGGCTAGGCCTGAGTAACCAATGGTGGAGATGGTGACAGCGGTGAGTTTGGTGCCAGCTCAGGATCCTGTGGCACCAGAAGCAGCGAGGTCAGCCCAGTGTTATCTCATTGTGGCAACGGCGTTGATAGAGGCAAGATGGTGCCCGAGAATGGTGTCTCTTTGTTCTACCAGTGGCGGCGGTACAGTTCCAACAGTGCTATCAAGTTAGCAGCAGAGACATGAGGATTGGGATGGAGGAGCCTGGATCTACTGGATTCTGGGGCAGTTCCAGCAGATTGGAAAACTGCAAACGTAACGCTACTGTTCATAAAAAGGAGGTAGACAAAAGATGGGGAATTATAGACCGGTTAGCTTAACCTATGTAGCAGGGAAAATGTTTGAGTCTGTTCTCATGGAAGAAATAGTAAAGCATCTACATAGAAATTGTCCCATTGGGCAAACAAAGCATGGGTTCATGAAAGGTAGGTCATACTTAACTAATGTACTGGAATTCTATGAAGACATTATGACTGCGGTGTACAACGGGGATTCAGTAGATGTGATGTATGTAGATTTCCAAAAGGCATTCAACAAGGTGGCTCACAAAAGGCTGCTGCATAAGATAAAGATGCAAGGTGTTACAGGTAAAGTATTAGCATGGACAGAGGATTGGCTAACTAACAGGAAGAAAAGAGTGAAAATAAATGAGTGTTTTTCTGACTGGTGATCAATGACTAGTGGTGTGCCTCAGGGATCAGCATTGGGACTGCAATTATTCACAACTTACATAGATGATTTGGAGTTGGGGACCAGATGTAGCGTGTCAAAGTTTGTGGATGAGTAGCAGAGCAAAATGTGCAGAGGACTATGAAAATTTGCAAAGAGACATAGATAGTTTAAGTGAAAGGGCAAAACCATGGCAGATGGATGTACTGTTAATAAATGTGAAGTCTTCAATTTTGGTAGGAATAACAGTAAAAAGGATGATTACTTGAATTGTAAAATATTGGAATATGCTGCTGTGCCGATGGACCTGGGTGTCCTTGTACATGAATCACTGCAGGTACGACAGGTAATTAGGAAGGCAAATTATATTTTATCCTCCATAGCTAAAGGGGTTGAGCTTAAATGCAGAGAAGTTGTGTTGCAGCTGTATAGGATGCTGGTGAGGCCACATCTGACATTCTGTGTGCAGTTTTGGTCTCCTTACTTGAGAAAGGATGTACCGACAATGGAGGGGGTGCAGAGGAGGTTCACTAGATTGATTCCAGAATTAAGGAAGTTGGTTTATGAGAATAGACTGAATAGATTAAGATTATATTCACTGGAATTTAGGAGAATGAGAGGAATCTTATAGAGACATATAAGATTATGAAGGGAATAGATAAGAAAGAAGTAGAGAGGATGTTTCCACTGACAGGTGAAACTAGGACAAGACGGTATCACCTAAAAATTAGGGGGAACAGATTTAGGACTGAAGTGAGAAGGAACTTCTTCACCCAGAGGGTTGTGAATCTATGAAACTCCCTGCCCAGTGAAGTGGTTGAGGCTTCCTCAGTAAACATTTTTAAAGCTAAGATAGATAATCTTTTGAACAGTAAAGGAATTAGGGGTTATGGTGAGAGGGCAGGTAAGTGGAACTGAGGCCATAAAAAGATCAGCCATGGTCTTATTGAATGGCAGAGCAGGCTCAAAGGGCCACACGGCCTACTTCTGCTCCTAGTTCTCATGTTCTTATGTTCTTATCCAGGCCCATGGCTGAGCTAAAAAATGTATTGCTGAAAAAACGCAGCAGGTCAGGCAGCATCAAAGGAGCAGGAGAATCGACATTTCAGGCATAAGCCCTTCTTCAGGAAGAAGATTTCTGAAGAAGGACTTATGCTCGAAACATCAATTCTCCTGCTCCTTTGATGCTGCCTGACCTGCTGCGCTTTTCCAGCAACACATTTTTCAGCTCTGATCTCCAGCATCTGCAGTCCTCACTTTCTCCATGGCTGAGCCAGAAAGGGGAGCTGTTCCAAAGACCACCTTATTTTATTGAGATAAGACTATAAAATAAACTTCATTGTTTTATTTTTCTGGGTTTATATTTTGTGGTTTGCTTTATTTTCTGTGCTTTATGGTGGCACCAGAGAGTGGATACATTAAACAACATTTTCATTGTATTTGTAATAAATACACGTGACAATAAATAAATCAATTCAAATCAAATCAGATTAAGTCCTGGATCAGGGGGCTTAATCTCAGATGAAGAGTTGTCCAAATAGCTCAAAGTTTTGGAGGAACAAACACAGAAAATGCTGGAGAAACTCACCAGGTCTGGCAGCATCTTTGGGATGAAATCAGAGTTATCATTTAGAATCAGATATGACTGTTCATATGACACATTATATTGGACTTGATTTGAAAACTTCCTGCCTGCCTAGCCATTCGGTGAGGTGTTTTATTCACGGCCATATCTAATAAACTGAGCAGAATGTAGTCACATCAGAAAACCTGCCCCATTCGCGAGTGAAAATGGCTTCTACTTTTAGGCCCACCTGCACGTTTAGTCTGATAAAGCAAGACCCTTCCCCATGTGGTGGGATCTATATAATATGGCCTTCAGCATTAGTCAAGTGAGTACCGAACCTAAGCCTTTATTGGTTGCAGTACATTAACAAAATAATTTACATCACATTCAAGTAAGCTACAGAAATGTATTAGAGTTAACCCTTTCAAATCAAAAATTCTTTGCTGACTTTCAGTAAGATAAACTCATTGCAATAAGTTGTTGCAAAAATTAGTTGTTAAACAAGCTACATGAGAGTTTTCATTAAGCAAACAGTAAAATATCTTCATTTTGATACTTGTAGCATATTAGCAGCATTGTTGATAGTTTATATTTAAATGATCTATTGATGCATCTTTGAAAAAACATAGTTTAATTACTCCTGGAAATTAAGGTAAATACCTGACCTGTCAGAAAATTCATGTTTTTCAGTTACTATGTCACAACAAGCATTCCCACAGTCTAAATTAAATCTTGTGATTGAACTGTTTTATTTGTTTTATTCCATATTCCATCTGTTTTATTACATACAGTGGGAAGATAACATAACTATGAATGAAACTTGACACACACAATAATATCAATAATGAAAGAGTCAGGTCCCTGAGGGAAATTGAAACTTTTGAATATAATTTTAATGACAAATCAATTATTTTCATTTTTTAAAGTTTGCCTTTAGTAGCAATGTAAAACATTCTGCAATGAACTGTATGAAATATCATCAGTAGTTTTATATTGTTTATATGATTCAAACCAATTCAGAAATGTTTTCATAATGATTGCAGTAGAAAGACAATAGTGATTACAAATCAACTCAAAACAATTAAACAGTAAAGTGCTGTGGGATTGCAAAAGTTGAGATAAACAAAGATGCAAAACTAGAGGTCACAATAAAAGGCTGGGTATAATCAAATACAGCCATGATAAATCAATTCTTGAGGAACAAATACAGCCCGATTAAATAAAAGAATATCCAGAATGAGTCCAAGATAGCTTTCAGATTAAGAAACAAAACAAAGATGGTTGTATAGCTATTGACAAAAGGTCAAGTCAAAAAATATATCATGCTACATCTAAATACATGTTGAGGAGATCATTAAAATTAATGTGAATTATCAATTAGTAATGGGTTTCAAAAGTCATGCCATACATGACATTTGAGAATATTGGGTTGAATTTAAAAGGGTGGGGTGTAAGGTAGCCATCCTAATGGGCAGCACGGTGGCAAGCACTGCTACCTCATAGCGCCAGAGACCCAGGTTCAATTCCTGATTCAGGCAACTATCTGTGTGGGTTTCCTCCAGGTGCTCTGGTTTCCTCCCACAGTCCAAAAATGTGCAGGTTAGATGAATTGGCCATGCTAAATTGCCAATAGTGTTAGGGGAATGGGTCTGGGTGGGTGGGTTGGTGTGGACTTGTTGGGCCTGTTTCCACACTGTAAGCAATCTAATGTAGAGGTTGGAGTTGTTTTACCCCCACTTTGGTTGGCTTGTCCCTTAACTATAGAGAGGCCAATCCACTGTTAATTGGCCCGAGAACAGCATCTGCCCCCATCAAGAATGAAAGTCCCCATCAAATGAACAGCAGCTTCCTGATTCTGGCAACACCATTGATAACAAAAGCCATTGCTGGAACTCCTAGACCAGACTAGCTGTCCATGGTGGGACAGGGAGGACGTGTGAGGGTGAAGTGAGTGTGCATAGTGAACAGAGCAGTTTGGAACAGGAGCCAAGGGTTGTGAAGATGTTTGAAGGAGGAGGCCCTCTTTAGCCTTTGGAGCCCTACCTGTTGACATTGGGAGAATTATGGTGAGGTCAGTAGGTAGGTGCCAGGAACCCCAGAGATGTCATGGCAACCAATTTTTTTATTCATCCTTTTGCTTGCCAACTCATCTTGGGGGTTCGTAAATTCCAGTTCATTGTATGAGAAATAAGATTATAAAATTTGACATAGTAGTGGAAATTTTCAGGTTTCATGTAATCATATGTTCTCCCTTTCCTTATCCATTCATCTCACATTTCCACGCATTCCCTAGCTTCATCATTACATCTTACTCTCTATCACTTTATACTTCTATCCTTTAAACCTTCATTGTCTGTTTCTCTTTCCTTTATCTCTCTCACTTTGCTTCTTTCGCTTTAGCATAAACTATTTCGCTTTTGTAATTTATGCTATTCAGATAAATTTGCGATATTTTTTCTTTAATTTTCAGTCTTCACTCTTTTACTCAATTTTTCTTTTTTGCATCATTTATCATCTTCCTTTATTTATTCCTTTATTTAATTTTATGTCTTTGTGAACTTCATTCGATATAATGTGCTTTTCTTAATTCCATTCATTTGATTAATGTTTATGATTTGTATTTTATCCAAGCATTTGTTATTTATTTCATTATCACTTGGTCAATATTTGTGGGCAGCACGGTGGCACAGTGGTTAGCACTGCTGCCTCACAGCGCCAGAGATCCGGGTTCAATTCCCGCCTCAGGCGACTGACTGTGTGGAGTTTGCACGTTCTCCCCGTGTCTGCGTGGGTTTCCTCCGGGTGCTCCGGTTTCCTCCCACAGTCCAAAGATGTGCAGGGTCAGGTGAATTGGCCATACTAAATTGCCCGTAGTGTTAGATAAGGGGTAAACGTAGGGGTATGGGTGGGTTTCGCTTCGGCTGGTCGGTGTGGACTTGTTGGGCCGAAGGGCCTGTTTCCACACTGTAATCTAATCTAATATTTCCCATTTTTTCTCCATAACGATGAGGCCTTCTCCATATATATAGTTAGTGCATTTTATTGCACCTTTACCATATTTTCTTCTCTTTTACTTTATCTTATTTATATGTTGCATTGTCTTTTCATTTTGCATTTTCTATTCTACAAGAAGAACTTGAAATAGATAATTACAATCTCCAGTGTTAAGACAAGTGGTTAAATATCAATGATACCTTAAGCTACGCAGCATCAGGAGGAAGACACCTTGAAACAAGTGTCAACAGCATCAGCAAAGATATCAAGGGAAATTTCTGTGAAAGCAGTAGAGAGCACATTGGCAAACATGGCTTTTAAGTAATCAGAAAATCTCAGTGCAAAAAGAATCAAAAATATGAAAAAGCAAAAGTAGTAGTCTGCAACACCAACAAGGGAAAGGAGGTGATTTGACTTTCACCTTTGTTCACAACTAATAAAACATTGGAAAATTCAGCAGATGGTGTTGTAGTGATTTTTACAGGAGTTGGTATCCAATAACACAGGCCCTGGAGAGCATGGCAGCTGATGGAATTTGAATTCACTTCATAAGTCTGGAATAAAAAACAATCCTCAGTAATGACGATCATAGGCTGAATCTTCCCAGAGGCCATGCTGAAAAAGTTGGGAAAATCAAGTCAGTTAGCTCATGAGGAACATCTCAACATTGAGAGCTAAAAGTCCAGTGAAATGTTGAAGTCTGACAGTCTCACTAATAAGTGGCACAAGGCTTTTTAAAAAAAGTATTCACGGATGAGGGTGTCATTGGCCAAACCATCATTTATTGCACATCCCTAATTGCCTAGAGGGTAGTTAAGAGTCAACCACATTGCTGTGGGTCTGGGGTCAAAAGTAAGCCAGACCGAGGTAAGGATCACGGATTTCTTCCCTAAAGGACATCAGTGAACTAGGTGGATTTCTCCAACAATTGACAATGGATTCCTGGTCAACATGAGACTCTTACTTCCAGATTTCACTGAGTTCAAATTACACCATTTACCATGGCAGGAATCAAGCCCAGGTCCCCAGAACATTACCTGGGTCTCTGGATTAACAGTTTAGCAATAATACCACTAGGCCATTGCCTCACCACTATTTGCACCACTATTAGTATGGATTAATATCTCAGCATTAGTTAATCTGGTTTTATCAATTTGCTGTCTTCCATTTCCCTCTTTACCAGACAACTAGATGACTTCCAATTCTCAATGTGAAGGTCATAGTGGATACCTAGCAACTACAGCTCACCATTTGTTTCTTTGGGTCTATACCTTGGATGCCAGCCACCAACATCTCAGGACAAGCTCTCTGGTCATTGAGAGTACTTTACCCACTGTCCATGGAGCTTGGCATTGGATGCATAGCTGCCTCATGGTATTATTATGGCACATCGCTCATCCAATTATAATACAATTCTGTACTTCAGTTCTGTACTTTGAAGCCCATGAGCACCTTTCATTGGAATACTGCTGCCTGGACACTCTGCAGGCACTCACAGAAACATACCTCCTGGATTAGACTGGGGAGCATTTCAAGGCTACTCTCCTGTTCTCTTAACACTCACTTATATTGCATCTACTTCAATGCTCACAGCATCTCTGCTTTACCCTACCTTGTCATTTGGTACTTTACCCCCTCTGCCATACCTTAAAAGATCACAGTGATTTTGTTTTGCCTTGCTATTAGCACAGATACGAGGCTCGGCAGCTGATCATAGTTGTCAACAGTCATCAGTCAAGGAAGTGGACATATTGCTGTATGACACCAAGATATATCAGTCTCACATCTGCACCATGTGCCAAAAGTGCATGCAGTAAACACATAATGGGTGGCACGGTGACACAGTGGTTATGGGCGGCACAGTGGTATAGTGGTTAGCACTGCTACCTCACAGTGCCAGCAGACCTGCGTTCAATTCCCACCTCAGGCAACTGTCTGTGGAGTTTGCACATTCTCCCGGTGTCTCCAGTTTCCTCCCACAGTCTAAAAATGAGCAGGTTAGGTGAATTGGCCATGCTAAATTGCCTGTAGTGTTAGGTGGAGGGGAATGGATCTGGGTGGATTGCTCTTCGGAGGGTCTGCGTGGACTTTTTGGGCCGAAGGGCCTGTTTCCACACTGTAAGTAATCTAATTACATGTTTTTTGACCAACTGGCCATGTCTCAGAAGGGGAATATGCCTCAGTCATGTCAGGTTTTGGTATGATCATTAAAGGGTAATGCTTGCTCACAGATCAAGCTCATGTGCACAGTTAGTCAGTCACTTAGGCAGACACAGTCAGGGAATCTATTTCAATACAGTCCGGGTAATGGGCCATGTTGAGTCTGGCAGATCCAGTGCAAATGTTTAGCAGTTCATGGTAATTACATCAAGGAGCTGTACACAAAACAGCCAGGGGTCCGATCAGTCACCTGATGAGGAGAAACTTCTTCACCCAGAGAGTGGTGGCTGTGTGGAATGCTCTGCCCCAGAAGGCAGTGGAGGCCCAGTCTTTGGATTCGTTTAAGAAAGAGTTGGATAGAGCTCTCAAGGATAGTGGAATCAAGGGTTATGGAGATAAGGCAGGATCAGGATAATGATTAAGGATGATCAGCCATGATCATAATGGAAGGTGGTGCAGACTCGAAGGGCAGAATGGCCTACTCTTGCACCTATTGTCTATTGACTATTGTCTGTCAGGCTGTCAGTCAGAATCAGTTAAGGAGGTGAGCCATGATCAATCCTCCGGATCAGCTCAATAATCAGGAGGATCTGCAGTGTTAGCGAATTTGGGGGACTCAATATTGGTGATTGGAGCTAGCAATCTAGGATACAGAGGGAACAAGGATGGTATAGTTAGCAATTCAACAAAGAAGGGGGAGAGATGATAGAAGGGGGACATGGAAGTTAAGACACTTGGGTTTGGGAAGTTTGCTTGCAATCATATCATTGTGCATGTGACATGCATGCATTGTCCAACTGTGTTGTGCAAATGCTCATCTAGTCAGGAGTAATATTGAATGTATCATTGATCATTGCAAACTGAAGGACAAGTCATCACAGATGACCTTAAAAATTACACCTGCAGGACACAAATCATAAAGATAATTCAAGATCTTATACGCTGCCCAAGAGCACAGAACTGATTCCCCCTCTTATCTACAGTTACACAGAACAGTACAGCTTAAGAACATGCCCTTCACCCTGCCATATCTGTGCCAACCATGAGTCCATTCTAAACTAATTCCATTACTCAACTGAGTGCACAGCCATGATTCAAAGATTGTGTTGGTGCTGGGGATCCTGGGATGTACTGGCAGTAGCAAGAAACTTTGCCTATGGTGATTGGCTAAAAAAGAAAGACAGGGTGTCATGGGGACATGATGCTTAGTTAATCAGGCAAGTTTAAGCATATAATGCAAGTAAACACATTAGACCCCATGGAGAGACCCACCAAAAATGACATTTAGCCAATTTCTGATAAGATTCCGCCTTATGAATCTTCTATTAATTGTTGTAAAAGCCCATCTGGCTCACTAATGCCCCTGATGGAAGAACAGCAAGTATCCTTAACTGATCTGATCTACATGGAACTTCAGACCCAGATAAATGTGGTTGCCTTTTAACTGCCCAAAGAACTAACCTAGAAAGTCATTCAGTTCAGAGGAAGTGGACATGGCAACAAATGTCTACTGCCAGCAATAAAATAATTAAAATTATTAATGCCCCATTAAAATAATTTTTAAAAATATGTTTATTTTTCCATTAATTCTGCATTTTATTTCCAAAAGAATTGTGAATGTATATCCAACTTGTCTACCTTGCTCTCTGGTCACATTCTTTGTTTCTCTCTTATTGTTTCTCTGCACACTTTTTAAATCACTATTTATCTATATTTTTCTGTGTGTCACTTTCTTGTTTCATTTATTTTCTTGTCTATTAGCAAATGATTGGAAGAGACCAGTATAAAGTAACTGAAGAAAAAAGAACCGAGAGTTGAGGCTGTGATCTTAAGCTGAAAAGTTGAAATGAGAAAAGAGACTTGCTAAAACCTTAGAAGCAATAAAGATAGTGATGAAGAAAGGTGTTGGCTATGAAAGCTTGACCAAATGCGTGGGGGGTTCAGACACCATTTCAGTCGATGTACGTCAGAAATACAATTACCTCAGACACAATTTCAGCATCCCACTGTCAGCTAATCAAGGAATAACAGAGCTGATGAATAATGTTAGAAAGGACAGATTTGAGGAGGGAGGCGGTGCCCTTTACATCGAAAATTCGATGTGTCCCTAACATTTCACTAGGCAATTAATACACGATGATTTAAAAATCAAATGGTGATCAGACAGATTTTTTTTAAAATCAGATTTTCTGCAAACTCTTCACGTACAAATAAGATAGTTGCATGGCATCTTTTGCATCAATCAGAAGTAGCTATAACTTTGAACCAACACACACTATGAGTATGTTTCCTAATCAAACTGTTCACAGATGTTAAGATACACCTTTATAACTGGTAGGACTTGAGCCCAGTTTTCTGGACAAGATATAGGGACATTACCATTGCACCACAGGAGCCCCTACTAACTGGAACTTTGTAGTATCACTCAAGAAGGATATCTCCTGAATTTAGTTCAGGCACTCCTGACCAATTAAAGGACTATATTGCTTCAAGCTTTGCACTGGCGGTAATCCATGCAAATCAAATTTCCAACACTGGACCCTAGGAATATTTTAAAACTTTACCTTTTCATTTTTAGTAATAAGCCAACTGTACCATCGATTTTTCTTCATGATTACCAGGTCAAAAACCTGTCACTCCCTCACTAATAACACACTGATTGTATGTGCATCACATAGACTGCAGCAGTGGTGTTATAATAGTGACCCTACTCCTGGATTATATGCCTGATTCAAGTCTCATCCTCTCCATAGATGTGTAATAGCATCTCTGAATGGGTCAGTTAGGGAAAATATCATTACAGCAGTAGTTTTATGAAGGTAGCTCACCACAACTGCCTCAAGGGCAGTTAGAGACGGAAAAGAAATGTTGACCTTGTCAACAATGCTCATATCCAGTGACAACTATTGACCCAGAAGCAGCACAGTAAGGAAAATGTGATCATCCATGAAACTTGGAAAATTGTGGTTGGTGAGATTAAATTTTAACATGAGTAAGAAAAGGTCCACAAGGTCGCCCATTCTATGTCTCACTAGAATTTCCTTTCTATTTAAATGAGTAGCTGATCCACAGGCACAAAGTATGGACTCCTGCAGAAGTTGAATTTTATCAAGGTGTGCTTACCACAAGTACAGACAGTCGGTAATAGACCTTTGGTATGTATCAGGTGACTGAGCAGCAAGACATAGTATGTATTATGAATAGCAATACCTCAGGTTAACACAATATCAAATCTGAACAAAATATGGATTTAACACCAGTTTTCTCACCTTTTCTCCTGGAGGTGCTGGCTCATGGCAAGAGCCAAATGTTCTCTGTGCCTTCATAAAATAATGATTGTTCATGCATCAGCACACATTATGAGTGTTGACAGGTTATTTAACAGTGGTAAGCATCACAATCCAGCCTGCGTCTGGTCACATTGACCTCTTTCAATACCTAGGACAGCACAAACTTTTGGATAATGTGATATAAGTGTTTAAAATTATGAAATGATATAACAGCATAGATGAAAGTAGACACTTTGCATTAAGGGGTCACGAGTAAGGATGCCATGGAAATTTTGAACTGCAGATTTAAAAATCTTTACATGGGAGAGAGTGAGACTGTGGAATTAATTTCTTAGTGTTTGAGACAGAAATTACAGCAAACTTGATGCTTAGATTCCTCAGATGAAAGTCAGAAAAAGTGAAATGGAAATCAGGTGGATAAAGACGATTAGGGCTACTTGCTCGTTCAGAGAGTATGTGTAGACATATCTCTTTTATGCAGAATTATCTGTTTCTGTATTGTAAGCACTCTGCATTTTGGTGCATTACTCAATCAGAATCATTATGTTATCAGTAAGGGTAGGAATACTGGTTGATTTTGTCATGCTTGGTACATATAGCCTATTCTACAACACAGCAAGTGCCACCACATCCATGATTGATTACATTCAGCATAGCTATCATATCTGAAAGCGTCTTCAGGTCTATAACCTCATCTACACTTAACAGCGTACTTCACCCTTGAGCTTAAATGAACTCATTTCCATTATTGTTTCACTTCCCTTTTTTTAATTCACTCAAGGAATGTGAAGTTGTTGCCTGGGCCGGCATTTACAACCCAGCTACAGAAGGTCCCTAGAAAAGGTGATGGTGAGCTTCTTCTTCAACTACTGTCGGTCAACTGACAATGCCAGTCATGAGGGGATTAAAGCATTTTAACCCAGCAACTACCGTAGAAACAATGGTATAATTCCAATTCAGGATGCTAAGTGGCTTGGAATGAAAATTTCAGGTAGTGGTGTTCCCCCCTTCATTCCCAAAATATTATTTCTACTTTCTCTCCATAGATACTGTCAGACCTGCTGAGTTTTTTCCAGCAATATCTGTTTTTGCATCTGCTGCCTTTGTACTTTTAGATGGTCACGTTTGTGGGTTTGGAAGGTGCTAAGTAAGAAGCCTTGGTGAATTTCTGCCATGTATCACATGAATGGCATACAGTGTTGCTACTGAACATCAGTAATGAAGGCAGTGATGTTTGTGGATGTGATAGGTAAAAACAAGGACTGCAGATGCTGGAAACCTGAGTCTAAATTAGAGTGATGCTGGAAAAGCACAGCAAGTCAGGCAGAATCCAAGGAGCAGGAAAATCAATGTTTTGGGCAAAAGCCCTTCATCCACCCTTTGTGGATGTGATGCCAATCAAGTGGGCTTCTCTGTCCTAAATGGTGCCAAGCTTCTTGAATGTTGTTGGAATTGATTCACCAGGCAAATGGGGAGTATTCTGTCACACTCTCAATATATGCCTAGCAGATGGTGGACAGAATCTGAGGAAAAGGGAAGTTACTCATTGCAAAATTCCTAGCCTTTGGCCTGTTCTTGTAGCCAATGTTTTTTATATGAATAATTTCTGATTAATGGTAACTGCCAGGATGTTGAAAGTGAGGGATTCAGGGATGATAATTACCTGTAAGTACTGAAAGCTCACCACTGTTTTCTTTCTTCATCACTGACTGTCAGTGAGAAGGTGAACAAAAAATAATCAGAAGTGAAAAATTAGTGAACATCTCACAAAATGTTGTAATCATAATTTTCACTTTTTCTCCATTACATTTTGAATTAAAGGTTTCACTTTTCAAAATACTGTAGAACTTTATTTCTGCCCTCATTTAATTTCCATGGGAGTCAATAGAAACAAATTTGAAGATGTTGTAAAATTGTTGCTGATTTAGTACCTTCCATCTTGTATTATCACATAAGTAACCCCTTTGGTTCAATTAGAGAAAGCGCATTATTCAATGTCTTGGCTTGCTTACATGCCATTTGAAAAACTATCACATTCGGATAACTCGCTTAACCAGAGATTCAGGTTATAACACATTTGGATATATGACTGCAGGTTGACTCAGCCTGCCCAAACATATATATGACACTGACTGCTCATGAATTTGTGAAGTAAAGTATGTTCTTCAATACTAATGCAATTTTTTCTGGGAATTACGGTTGTATTAAGGAAAAGGATAAGGATAAGGATATGTTCTTAAACATATAAATTTATCTGATTTATTTTATAATTAAATAAGCTGATTCTTGTTTAAAAATCAATACATTACATATCATTGATTTGTGCAACTTATTTTTATTAAAATTTTGTTGCAATTCCTAGTGGTTAAAAAGAATAACTTATGCAGCATTAAATACCCTGAAGGTTAATGCATGCAAATAAATATTACAAACTAGACTCCAAATACACATAGGCCAGTGAAAACACTGTTTAGTTCATTAAGACTTTAAAAAAAAAATACACCACTGATTTCACATCAATAGGCACAGTTTAAACTGTTGTCAAGACCAAGAATGTTCAAGGTATGATCTCCTGTCTGTGCTGCGCTAATATTCGGGAATTGGAAGGTGTAAAGTCAGTCAAGGTCATTGTTCCCAATGCTCATCCACTGATTAAAAACTAGGAGCAGGCGCAAGCCATTTAGCCCATCGAGTCTGCTCTGCCATTTAATCTGATCATGGTTGATTTAAAACCTAAATGCCTTTCACCCACGCAATCCACATAGCTCTTTACATCATTGGTAAACAGAAATTTATCAACTTCTAGTTTAAATGTACTCAAACAATGGGTTTCCAGACCCCTGTCTGAATTACAAAGATACTCAACTCTCTGAATTAAAGAAGTTACCTCATTTTGATCCTAAATTGCATCCCACTTATTTTTAAATTCATGGATCTAGACTCTCCAGCTGGGGAAACATGCTATCTGCATCTACACTGCCTTTCTCTTGAAGTATTTTCTAGGTTTAAAAAAGAAGACCTCTTATTCTTCAAAGCTCCACAGAATACAAGAAGCCCGAATATAGAAGTAGAGCTCTGATTTTAATTGGGGTATGAATTTAATTTGCAGAGGTCAGTATCAGACCCAGACCATTTTAGCTCCTCTGTCTCATCACTATGTTAGAGGTCAGATTGCTAACCCAACCTGATAAGGTACTAAATTAGGCAGGAGCAAGATGTCAGCAAGGTTAGTATTTTGGGATGGGATGATCCAGGTATGTTTTGATATGATGAGTTAAATGTTTAACAGGACTTATGCTGTCAATCATTATCTTTCTTAACAGTAGATGATGCATTAGCCTCGTGACTTGGGACAGTCTGAAACAGGCAGTGAAAAGAGTAAGCTCCCAGTGAATATTATTTATTTGAAGATAAGACTATTCACAGATATTATACTCAGCCCAATCATCTTTAGCTAATTCACTAATGATCTCCCCTCCATCATAATGTCAGAAATAGTGATGTTACCTCATGATTGCACAGTGTTCAACATCATTCATAACTTCTCAGTTACTGAAAGTGTCCTTGTCAAATATATCAAGTCCTGGACAATATTGGGCAGCACAGTGGCACAGTGGTTAGCACTGCTGCCTCACAGCGCCAGAGACCCGGGTTCAATTCCGGCATCTGTGTGAAGTTTGCACATTCTCCCCATGTCTGCATGGGTTTCCTCTGGGTGCTCTGGTTTCCTCCCACAGTCCAAAAATGTGCAAGTTAGGTGAATTGGCCATGCTAAATTGCCTGTAGTGTTAGGTGAAGGGGTAAATGTAGGGGAATGGGTCTGGGTGGGTTGCTCTTTGGAGGGTCGGTGTGGACTTGTTGGGCCGAAGTAATCTAATCTAATATCTGGATCAGGTCTTACAAATGGCTAGTAATATTCATGCTACATAAGTGTCAGGCAATAACTATCTCCAACCACTTAAATTGGCACCACTACCGCAAAACATTAAAATACCCCTCCACTAATGTTCAAGATCTTCAACACTTCACAGCAAGGTATACAATCTATAAAATTCTCTGCACAAAGTCACCAAGGCTCCTTTCACGACACCCTCAAAACCTATGACTACTACCATCTAGAAGGACAAGAGCAGCAGTTGCAAGGGAACACCATGATCAGCAAGTTCTGTTCTAAACAACACACCATCCTGACTTGGAAATATATTGCCACTTTCATGGGTCAAAATCCTGGAATTCTCTCTGTAACAGCACTGGGGGATTACCCACAGCATGTGGGCTACAACACTTTAAGAAGACATTAAATACTGGCCCAAGTGACCAAAAAGGATCCAACAATGGATGTGATTGAGGGAACATAATACTTAAATTGAATCAGTTCTGAATTACGTCATCAGCCTGAAACTGTTACAATTTAATGTGATCCAGCTCATCATAGTGGGCACTACTCAAAATGCCAAGATGTTAAAATAGAGGTAGGCATAAATATAGTGGGATGCAACAATGGGAAATGAAGGACCATGGTATTCATTCTCCCCTGTACATCTGCTAGTGAGCAAATTTGGCTCACACAAATATGTGAATGAAAATACAAGTTATTTTGGTGCTCCCATCATTCAATAGGCATTCAATTTCTGACCATACCGGGCATTGGTGAGTCCACATCTTGAATATTGTGCACAGATTTGGTCTCCTTATTTAAGGGAAGCTTTAAATGCATTGGCAGTGATTCTGTGGAGGTTTCCTAGATCAATACCTAAAACGAATATTGTCTTTTGGGGAAAAGTTGGAGATATTGGACTTGTTTGCACTAGAGATTAGGAAAGTGAGGATTGACTTGACTGAAGTGTTGAAGATCTTGAATGGTCTTGACAAGTTGAATGTGGACAGGATATTTCCACTTATATGTTAGTCTAGAACTAAAGAGCGCTGTTTTAAAATTGTGTATTGCTCTTTTAGAACATAGATGAGGAGGTTTTCTTTCTCTCTCAGAAGGTTGTGCACCTTTAGAAATCTCTGTTTTGAAGATAATTGAGGCAGGGTCATTTACTTTTCAAGATAAATAGATTCTTGTTAGGTGGGGAATCAAAGATAATCAGCAATGTTGTAAAGTGAATGGTGGGTAAATGTATTAACCTTGACCAGTTTGCAGTAACCCTTTTTAACTCATGTGTTATGTGAAGGGATAAACAAATGGGACATGTGTCGGGGGTAAGTTCAAACCAATTTCATTGAACACTTTATCAAGGCAAAACAATATTTAGCAGAATCTACTATAGTAATTTAATTAAACGGTATCAAACACATAACAATCTCTTCACAGTAAATAGTCTTAAATCTCTAAATAAATAATCTCAGATCAAGACGAGCTATCTATTTCTGACATGCACTTCTGAGGATTTGCTACACCCTATCCACAGATCGCAACACTTTATTTGAACTGTTTGTCTGATTATACCTGTTCAATAAGACTGGGACAGGCTGTTCCTTAGTCTTTGATGGTTGGTTGATTTTTCATGATCTGCAGTCATTGACTTGGGCTTCCCCTCTCATCTCGGACTAGTTCTGGTCTATGAGTTGTCTTATCATGGTGGTCTGTCCAGAGAAGCCATTAAAGAAGGTGCAAAAAAGCAGAGAGAGAGTTGGGGCTCCAGGTTGCTCCTTTCATCCCCCTTTTCATGTCCTTCTCAAAGATTCTGTGACCTGTGTCCAATACTAGCGTAAGACAAGGGCAGGTGAGGTGACCTATGAGGTGACTAATTTCCATATTTAAGATTGCAGAACATAGTTTTGAATCTTCAACTGTCCAATGTCATGCTGTTCTTGTCATGCTTTGCCTCTGGCTTCCTACTGAGCTGGGTGTCACCAAGTCTGCGTAGCATTCTTCTAACAAGGCAGGTTCACTGGGCAGTTTCACTGTAAACAATTGCTCATTCTGAAACAATAGGGCCATTAGCAGCTGGCCACGCAGTTCCAGGTCTGTCTGGTTTCAATGGGGTTTTTGCCAATTGCAGAGTCCAGCTAGGTTTAAAATTGGCTTCCATACTTTGAGTGTTTACCTACAGCTGTGAAAAACTGTCAATAAATTTATCATAATCCTGACAACAGTGGTAAATGGAAACACAAAATTTTAAAAAAGACAGATCTTATTGAATAGGGGAGCAGGCTAAAGGTGCTGACTTTTGCTCTACTTTCATATGATTGCATGACATTCTCTATTCAGGATTGAAGAACATTTAAAAACTGAAAGAGTTGTGGATGCTGTCAATCAGAAGCAAAAATAGAAGATGATGGAAAGGTTCAGCAGGTCTGGCAGCATCTGTGGAGAGAAATCAGCATTAATGTTGTGGGAGCATTGACCCTTCTTCAGCATCGGTTCTGGAGAAGGGTTACCGGACCCAAAACATTAACTTTGATTTCTCTTCACAGAAGCTGCCAGGCCTGCTGAACCTTTCCAGCCACGTCTGTTTTAATTGGAGAATACTTACTTGGCTGAGATATTCAAGGAAGTAAAACATTAACGTCTCTGAGCACATAGCAAAATGATCCATCAACATCAAGACAGAAAGAGCAAAAAAAACAAAAAATATTGGCAAACAGAAATGTAAAGCACTGTAAATAATATTCTCAGAGTCACTTATTTTATAATAATAATAATATGTCACCTCAAGCTGTAGTTCACAGATTATTCTTTTTATATGTATTGAATTTTTAGCCAAGCTGTTTTTCATTGTGTTAAATCGATTTAATATTTTGGATAACTTTTGAGAACTTGCAAAGTTGCTTTAAGTAGATTAGTCAATATGAGCAACAGTCATCTTCCACAATTACATATTCACTTTTTTGTTTAAAAATGTATTTCTTTACTTTAGACAAGCCTCAAATTAAAATGGAAACTAAAAATGCTGGAACTGCAAGACAAGCCAGACAGTGAAGTGTAGAACAATGTCAGCGAATGCTATGATTTATCAATTTATGAATTGCAATGTTTTTGAGACCAGAAACAGCAGTTACTTCATCTCATACAAGGGAACCAACAGCCACAGTGGGCAAGCCACCTGGCCTTTAATTTCAAAACAAAAACAGAAATTTCTGTAAAAACCCGGCAGGTTTGTCAGCATCTGAGGAGAGAAAGTAGAGTTACCATTTCAGGTTCTTCATTTCTGACTGTAGCGAGGAAAATGTCAGCAGGTATGCTGAAGGTGGGGTAGGGGAAGGGAGACAGGTAAACAACAGATGGAGACAAACCCCAGAGAGAGAACAACAGTTGGATGAAGGGCTTTTGCCTGAAACGTCGATTTCGAAGCTCCTTGGATGCTGCCTGAACTGCTGTGCTCTTCCAGCACCACTAATCCAGAATCTGGTTTCCAGCATCTGCAGTCATTGTTTTTACCCCAACAGTTGGACAGACAAAGGAATGAGTAAAGGTCAGCATTAGGAATCAATTGCTGCTATTTGGAACCTTCTTCTATATGCTTACCCTAACCCCCACCTACCCGGCTTTGTCATTATATGGGCTGCTACCACAAACAAGTTCCAGCAACTTCTACTTTTGTTTCTCATTTCAAGCATGTACAGTAGTTGTATTTTTTTTGGCCTCTAATTTAACTGAACCTCCGATCAATGCTGTTTCAGTCTAATTGCCATTTTGTTGCTAGTTTTTGATCTCATAAACCTGCAAAAATTATTTTCATTAAATAGCAGAATCTACTGCAATGTCTGAGTACTTGTGTTGTAAATAAAATATAATATAATATACCCCTGCATTATATTTCTATTACTGACCGAATGTTTTAACATTGATTTTAGGAAGTGTATTTTTTAAAATTAATTCACAGGATGAGTGCATCGCTGACTAGGCCAGCATTTATTGCCAATTCCCTAATTGCTCAGAAGGCAGTTAAGAGTCAACCACATTACTGTCACATGTAGGCCAGACCAGGTGAGGAGGGCAGTTTGCTTCCTTAAAAGACATTAATGAACCAGATGGGTTTTTCCTGACAATCGATTCATGGTCATCATTCGATTCTTCATTCCATATTTTTTATGACATTCAAATTCCACTGTCTGTCATGGCTGGATTCAAACCCAGTACCCCAGGACAATATATGGGTCTCTGGAATAACAATCCAGCAATGATACCACTAGGCTGTCATCTCCCATTTTGTGAGGAATGTTGACATCTCAAATCTTTGTTTGTTTAAGGTTTACTGCAGTTATGCATACCTCTTGATTATCTGGAATATTTGATCAATTGGTGCTCTCCTGGTCCCATAGGTGCAGTTTAATAAAAGGTTTGCTGTAGTGGTCTCCTACAGTTAAAAAACGATGGTGGCAGCAACTTTCATCATGAACTGTAGCCCATGCATCATCAGTTCCATTGAAAACATCTCTTGCATTTTTACATCATAGTCAAAATAAAGTGTCAAGCTGGAAAAAGCACAGCAGGTCAAGCAGCATTAGAGGAGAAGAGGAGTCGATGTTTCAGGTCGGAACATTTCATCGGGACTGGTGCAAGGTTGAGACCTGAAATATCGACTGCCCTGCTCCTCTGATGCTGCTTGACCTGCTGTGCTTTTTCCAGCTCCACATTCCATCCACTATCAGTTCTCACTATCTCCAAGTTACATCATAAGTCAACCAACCAGCAATCCTTAAAGGGATGAAAACAGATTATTAAAGATAATGGAAATCAGAAAATATAACAGAAAATGTAGGAACTTCTCCACAGTTGGAGAGGGAAAAGTAAAGTTAATGTCTCTAGTTCTTCCATCAGAACATTAATTCTCCATGAATGCTTCCTAATCTGTCAAGTCTCTACAGCTTTTCTGTCCTCATAGGGGGCAACTGAATAACACAGAAGTTTGCAGTAAGTTTACTAAACAGAATATATAACAGAATATTCTTGCTTCTCTTGGCTCCATGCTGCTATTGCAGGTTGGAATGCCGTATCAAGATACCTGTTGGTCCCTGAATTTGCTAATATAATTTAAATTAAGTCTAATATTTAATTTGCAATGACCCATAAGGCTTTCACCTTCCATAATACATCAGCATTACATCAAATACTTCTTGAACCCCAAATGCCAAAACTGAGCTGTCATGATTTTGCTTGTAAGATAGCATACATTAATTAAAGACCATGTGGTTATTAAAATATCTGTATGGGAGACAGAGTTGTGAAGGGTCCTGTTGTTAAAAGAGCATTAATTGCAGCAATTTATCGATGAGCTGCGAGGTTTTTCTCTGGGCATTATTTTCAAGCTGGACTACAGGTTTGATTTTTACAAGTGAAGATTGCAGAGAAAGGATGAAGCCGCATCAAAGTGCTGCTAAAGGCAACTCATCAAAAGCTTCGGACAAGACTGTGTGCATGTAAATAAGTAATATGTTGCAGCAGGTTTTGTGCTCTTTTATGTGTCTCTAGATGATTATTCTGTCATAATAAACTGTAATGTTCAATGTGTGATGTATTATTAGTGTAGAGTGTTGGTAGTGCAGTATTGACGTTTAAAGATTTGAAAAAAAGAGTGCTGTGAAACCTTTGATGACCACAGCAGCATTCCTGCACAAAATATCACACTATTACAGAAGGATGTTACAAACACTATAAATTAGGAAACATTTTGTTGTTCATAAATTGTTGTAATTCTGCTTCTTGTCTTCTTTTATTTTCCCTTACTGCTTTTCCCCTTTTCTCCGATACTGTCCCCTGTTTCTTTATGGAAGCATTGTCAGAACCTCAATGAAATGGGCTTCCTTCACCCAAAAGCAGTGATGTTCCTGTACGTTTTACATTTCGAAACATCATTAACACAATAGAGAAAATAATAATTGTGAACAAAGCCCTCACCTTCAAAACTTGGTCAAAGGAAATGTAAATATCTTGCATTTATGTTGCACTTCTCATGATTCAGGATTTCTTAAGTGCTTGACATCAAACAAGGTATTTTGAAACTGCAATGTTGTTATGTTGGAAATGCAGCAGTTAAATTTTCCACATGGTCTCACAAACCACAATGAACTCACAACCAAATAATTTAGTTTTTAGGGATACTGATTGAAGGATAAATATTTTATCAAGACACTGAGAACAGCATCACTATTCTTGCTTGAAACTGTGGCATGGATTATTTTGTTTACCCACACAACAGAATTGAAGAAATTTCATTTTAATGTTTCATCTGATGATGGCACTGCTGGCAGTGTAGCAATCCTTCACTGGAGTGTCAGCCTACAGTATGTACCATCACTGAATGGAATTCAATCCAGAGAGCGAGACAGGGAGACCACAACATCAGACAGTTGGGAATTGGCAATTGAGGGAGCTATCAGCTGAAGGATTCCTAGATGGACTATCTTGGAAAAAACACCCTGAGTTCAAGAGTCCATGAGCAAAGAAATATTCCTTTTATATTTGGGAGACATTGGTGTTACATAGTTCCAGGAATTTAGCTGTGGTAGCTCCTGTAACTGAACTCATTACCATTGATTAGCGATTAGGATTTAAACGCTGCAACAATATCCTGATGAATCAGCAACATCGGATGCATAACCATTTAAATAGTTCATTTGTTGCCATTCAAGTTGATAAAGATTTGTTGATGGTGGAATAAAGAATTTGTATTTAATAATCTTCTTGCAATGCATGTGTTAAAAAACCTGTTAAATTAGAAGGGAACAAATTGCATTTGTAGTGTTCTGGTGTCAATTTGTCAGCCTCTCTGACCTGCTTTGTGATTGACAAAGGTTAACAACCTCACTTGGTCCTCAGTATTTTGCCACATTATCTTTCACACATCTTATTCCACAGCCATCGCATGATGCAGCTCATTATTGATCTCAGATTGCTTCCAAAAGTTGTGCAATATTAAGGGTGTGGAATTCATCAGGTTCTGTTTTTCTTTACCACTTTTTTCACAAGTAGTCCTGTAAGCTTTTAAGTGCACAATCCTAGCCATATAGCTCAGTTTATTTCAAAGTTTCCAAATCAGATTCATGCCTTCAATCATGAAGCATTTACACAAATTATGTTGTGAAAACTAAAGGATCTGCAAAACACTTTTTGATTCACAATATTAAGAGAGTCATTTGAAGAAAAGCAGCATGCTGGATTTGTTATAGTTTTATTCTGGAAATGAGAAAGCCCAAACAGACCTCAAAAGGCTAATGTGCAAGCAATCACTTACTCTCTCATTACAGGTCAGGTATCTGGATCATTGCAACAGCAGGATACAGGTGCTGTAACCTCCTCCGGTAATTCAAGTCCAGAAGTTATGTGGGAATGCAAAGAATAATGACATGGCAATGCAAAGTCAAATCACCTGTCAGCTTAGCTCTGACATGGAATTACTTTTGTTTTACGCATGTATTAACCTTGAACTACTAGCATTTATTTTAAAGCTGCAATCCAATGTGACCTTTTAGTAGTCAGCTCTCAGCTTCTTGTGCACAGTATGCATGTCTGCCTTGATAAATCAAGTTGTCTATTTTTACTATAATTTTTAATCTTTTTTCTTTCCCTGGCATTTTCTCCTCTTCTTTCCTTCATTCTAGAGGACACTGACTCCTGTTGGAGTACATTTCCTGGGAGGACAGCAAATCTTCTATTCTTTACCCAAGTGCCATTTTTCCAAGTACGAATCCTGAAAATTTTTCTTTTCATAATTCATGTTCCCCTCAAACGTCTGAGCCTCTGATTACTACTGGTTGGCAAACTAAAAGTGTGCAGTAACTAGATAAGCTTAAAAATCACACTACGAGGAGAAAATGAGGACTGCAGATGCTGGAGATCAGAGCTGAAAATGTGTTGCTGGAAAAGCGCAGTAGGTCAGGCAGCATCTAAGGAACAGGAGAATCGATGAAGGGCTTATGCCCGAAACGTCGATTCTCCTGTTCCTTGGATGCTGCCTGACCTGCTGTGCTTTTCCAGCAACACATTTTCAGCTAAAAATCACACTATTCCAGGTTATAGTCCAACAGGTTTAACTGGAAGCACTAGCTTTCGAATCGCTGCTCCAAAGGACCAGTGTGATTTTTAACTTTGTATACCCCAGTCCAACATCGGCATCTCCAAATCAAAGATAAGCTTAGAATTCAAATGAAGGTTGTTTTACACAGAAACACAAGAATTGCAAGATGAACAAAGAGTGTCCAGTTAGTCACCAAACAGCCTGTAATAATAAGGTTGACTAATCATAGCAATCAGTCTTTAACAGTAAGAACACAACAAACCTTGAGGCCTGAAGGTGAGATATTATTTGGGAAACATCGGTCCACAGTCATTTGTTCCTTTAAGAGTGCTGCACTCACCATATGTTACATCTCAAACAGCTTACATTCAAAATGTTAATTTTTGAAAGGAATCTATCGAACTTTTCACTCGATCAAAAATAACTGGACTGAGGCTTTTGCATATATTGTTTGCTTACTAACTGTAGATTAATTAAACTACTATGCAGAATTTAACCAAATCCTTTTATTACAAACACACTATCATGCCTCACTGGGAAGTCAAACCCTGCTATTCCCAGAGTCATTATTTCAGTTAAAAGTCTACAACTTACCTCTCTTATACACTTGGATTGACAGATAACACAGACCAGGTTTCAGTACTAAATAAGTTCAGCTATTTATTCCAAATGAATAGATTGCACTCACAGGAAGCAACTATGAATTATCAACACATAACTGTCCAAGTTCAAACTCTAAACCCCTTTCAAAATCCTACTTCACACACACACAGACAAAACAAAATGGTGATATGGATGGAAAGGAAACAAGTTTTTGGGATACAGTTCAATGGCATCACTCTGAGCTTTTCCTTCACATTCTTTTACTGTCACTGACAATCATAGATGTGTTGTGAAGGAGCCGGTTTTGGACTGGGGTGGACAAAGTTAAAAAATGCTTCCAAATAAACCTGTCGGACTATAACCTGGTGTTGTGTGATTTTTTACTTAACTGTAGATATAGTAGAATGAAACACAGGTATATGTTTTTAATGGGATCAAAATTCATCTCCAAGAGTTACATTTTCATCACACCAAGCCAAAATTCCACTTCACCTGGCTGGGAGACCACCTCACCAGTCTGGGAGACCACCACATCAGGCCAGGAGACCACCACATCAGGCCAGGAGACCACCACATCAGGCTGGGAGACCACCACATCAGGCCGGGAGACCACCACATCAGGCCGAGAGACCACCACACCAGGCTGGGAGACTACCACATCAGGCCGGGAGACCATCACATCAGGCCGGGAGACCACCACATCAGGCCGGGAGACCACCACATCAGGCCGGGAGACCACCACATCAGACAGAGAGACCACCACATCAGACAGAGAGACCACCTCACCCCACGGGGAGACCACCACATCAGGCTAAAAAAGCACCACACCAGGCATTTTTATGATTTAAAATGTCAAATACTGAATTTGTTCTTAAAATCCAGATATGCACTTAATCACAAGAAAAATAATTATTTTTTGTGTCTAGACCATTCAGCATTGAAATACGGGTATATCAATATTATCTCTATCTGCTTCTCTGTTACTGTTTTATGTTGCTGAGTATGACAATTTTCTTATAAGTGACTCAGTGATGTCCCAGTAGTACTGGGGACTAGCAGATCCCAAATCCATTTATTACCATCAGGTCTCTATTTACAACTAAACGAGTTTTTGTGTAAGAATTATGTATTTATTTTTCTGAACAATTCATAGTCAAAACAGCATACTGAGCCATTGCTCAGAACATAATATAGTGTGTGTGTGTGTCTGTGTGTGTCTGTGTCTGTATGTGAGAGAGAGATGTTTCATACAACGTGATTATATATGTTAATTGTTTACCGTTACTTATGCAGTGTCTCATCGCATTGAAATACCTACTATTTTCTACAAAGGTATTACAACTGCAGTGCCCGTGCTGACTTCTTTGCTTTCTATGGTGTGGGCATTGCCTTGGTGTTACAACACCCTAACGATGATAAATTATGTCCTTTCCTTGTATAACAGCCAATAGCTCTGAAATATGGAGAGGGATTGAAAGTAAGAACAAGAACCTCACCTGAGAACTGGAAATTTAGCCACAGTCCTGTATAGACTCTTTTAGGAAAGGCATTTTGAATTAAGTATCGCTCAAACATTTGACTGGACAGCAGTGGGCTTTCTACAGGTTTGGGAGTCTTATGGCCACAAGTTCTATCTATTGAGAGCTGCCAGCCAATCCGAGTCCGGCAGCTCCATTAAGCAGGAGTGCTGCTGAAGTAGAGGTGGCTGCTACCACCCAAATCCCTAATGTGAGTGATGGCTGGAAGGAGGTCACAGGCTGATGGAGTGAGTGGCTGGGTAGAGTGGTGCATGGAGCAGGATTGGCAGCTGGAGTTGGGTCTCAGCAGACTCCTCTACATTCCCAATTTCCAGTCTGGAGCATCTCATTGGGGTCACACAAACTCCACTCGAGATTTTCTTTCATGCTTTTCACATGCTGAGTAATCCTGTTCACTGTGGTGACACACTTAAGATGTTAAGTGGACAATACTTACTCATTTGAGAGCTTTGATTTATGGCAGAATCTCTGGCCAGCACCTTCTCACCCCATTAAATGACTGCTACTCACATACTCTCCACAGAGAGAGGGTATTCAATTGTACCCAAGATTTCTTGATCCTGTGTTTATTGTTTCGAACTTAACCCAGCAGGTGTCTGAGAAGAAAATGTGTCAATTCCACATTGTCCCTTAGGTGGGGGTTTTATTAAACCAAAATAACTTTTAAAAAAGAATTTTGTGACAATCTTCAGAAACAATAATACTATTTTTGTAAAGAGATTTGGCATGTTAGGAATTGAACAAGCCGCGAAATCAATAGTAAATTGGTTTATAAAGTTAAAAATTACACAACACCAGGTTATAGTCCAACAAGTTTATTTGGAAGCACTAGCTTTTGGAGCGCTGTTCCTTCATCAGGTGGTTATACATTGGTTTATGTTTGAGAAAAAAACAACTTGGAATTTTTACAACAAGTTTGCCTCTTGATAATGAGATGCTGGGTTGGCATGTCTGATTAATATCAAGAAAGTGGAAAATTTGAGTCCTTGAGCTGATCAAACCAACAGTGTATTGCAGAATATAATTAGGATAATGAAGTATTATTGTAGCCTCTTTAAATGGAGCATCCAGGGATGCATAGAAAATAATTAGAGCCATGTGGATTGAGGATGTTTAAGGATCTTTTCAAGATTTATTTGGTTTGTTGTAAGAAGCAGAGAGGAACGGAACTTTGTAGTGTTATCTGGATGTCAAATTAACTTCAGCAAGCTTAACAACACTTTTAATGATAAAGATATTGTTGCATTGAATTCATAATTGTACAAATGAGGCAGTGTAGATGGACTAAATTCTTGGATAGAATCTGTGCATATTTCTATGGCTGTCCTAAATACAATTATGCTGATTAGTTTGACTGTAATTATTTAATTTCAAGTGGAGCTCATTCATTATTGGGTAGAAAATTTTAACGGGGTCTAACTGTTCTGGAAAATCATGTACTATGGACCATTTCCAACTACTAGCCTTCCAATTACCACTTGAATAATTTATCATGCGGCCAAAAGTTGAATGACGGGTTTTGGAAGTGGAATGAGTCATTGATATCCAGGTTCCATTCACAACAATATTTAGTTTAACCTTTAAATAGGTAAGTGACCAGGCTGAAACAAACAAGAGTCAAGAGTGTGGTGCTGGAAAAGCACAGCAAGTCAAGGAGCATCCGAGGAGCAGGAGAATTGGAGTTTCAGGCAAAAGCCCTTCATCAGAAATGAAACAGACAAGACACTGCTTCCATACAAACATCAAAGCCTTCTGCTGCCTGTAAGAAGTTGATTGTGAGTTAAAGAAGAAATGGATGAGTGTGCTGAGTACACTTTTCTGGTTGTCTGAGTTTGAGAATTCTGCCCCACCCAGCTCGTGAGCAGCTGCAGGGCTCTCACTTGGTGTCTGCAGCTGATGTTGAGTAGAGCTAAGTGGCACTGAAATGAGGTGTGAACATGAAGCATGACAGAAGCTTTGCAAGAGCAACACAGCCATGTGCAGAAAGCCTCCATTCAGTCTGCTGCATGAGCCGAAACTTCCAAACATCTGTTCATTCCTCACCCATTACTTCTCTATTTCTTCATCACTGAACAGGAACTCAAGAAAACTGCACTTTTCCTTCACTTTGGACATTTTACAGCATTCAGGATTTAACATCCAGATCAAAAATTTCAGATCAATCCTCCCCTTTTATTAGCATGTGGAGGTGATGACCTAGTGGTATTCTGGCCAGGGGACGAAACATTTGCAACAAAAACTTCCAGTTCGGCGAACAGAACCACAACAACGAGCACCCGAGCTACAAATCTTCGCACAAACTTTGAACTAGTGGTATTCTTGCTGGACTGTTAATCCAGAGAGCCAGGTAATGCCCTGGGGACCCAGGTTCAAATCCCGCTATGGCTGGTGGCGGAATTTGAAATTAATGAAAATCTGGAATTGAGTCAACATACAGCCATGAATCCATTGTTGACTGTCAGAAAAACACATCCAGTTCACTAATATCACTGAGGGAAGGAAACTCCCATGCTTACCTGGTCTGGTTTACAAGGTAAAAACAATGACTGCAGATGCTGGAAACCAGATTCTTGATTAGTGGTGCTGGAAGAGCACAGCAGTTCAGGCAGCATCTGAGAAACAGCAAAATCGACGTTTCGGGCAAAAGCCCTTCATCAGGAATTCCTGGTCTGGTTTACATGTTAGTCCAGAGCCTCCAAAATGCTTTTGACTTTCTCTGCCCTCTGGGCAATTAGGTCGGACAATAGATGCTGGCCTAGGCAGTAACACCCTCATCCTATAGATGAAAAACCTGTTGATGATAGTTCTGCATTTTCTATTTCTCAACCTATCCTATGTTCCATTCCATAAGGACATAATTATGTTATTCGACCCATCGAGTCAACTCCTTTATCCTTCTTTCTTTAACCCTTGATCCCCTTACTAATCAAGAACTTATCTATATTTGTCATAAATACATTCAATACCTTGCCTCCACAGCCTTCAATGGTAATGAGTTTCACAGATTGACTACCCTTTGGCTGAAGAAGTTCCTTCTCATCTCAGTTCTAAATGATCATCCCTTCACTCTGAGACTATGCACTCAGGTCTTGGTCTCTCCTACACGTGTAAACATCTTCTCCACTTCCAGTCTATTCAAACCTCTCAGTATTCCAATAACCTTTCATCTAACAGTATCATGTCTTTTGTGATACAGATAGTTATCCCATAACGTACTAGTTGTGTTCCTGTGCGACACCATGTTATGGAAAATCGCACAATATAAATAACAGGGCCTATGGGAAAATATCACTAAAAATTGAAATGAAAGGAGTTGTTAGCCTAGCATATACAATAGCACAGCCTAAGTAAACCTTTAATCATTTATTTTAATGAAATAATATCGGAAATATAACACTTTAACATGAAAATCATTAACTACAGCACTGTACTTTCACAAAGCTCTTCACCAGAAACCGTGCAAGCTGACTGACCATGTGATGCCGAAGCGGAAGTCCAGTTCTCCTTAAGAATCTCCCCAGTTTGAAATAAAGATCCTTCGAAATGTTGCATCCAATTCCCAGCTTCAAGCGAAGTTTCAAGGTTTGCAGAGCTGATTGCATTCCTGTTTTAGCTGAACACATTGAATTTGCATTTTGCAGACATGCTGTTCAGCTCATGCCAGTGATGGAATCATGGGAGTTCACTTTATAAGAAAAGGTCCACAATTCACAAATCATGGTACAACCAAATCGCATTTAATAAACACACATTAAAGGAGATCTACTCCTGCATAACTTCTGCTTCTTTCACCCTACCAAAGGCCTCATTTCATGTTCTCTCTTACTCTCCCTATTTTCCTTTCTTTACATTTAATTTAAATCTGTCACATTCTACATTGCTTCAGTTCTAATTTTGGCATGCATTTTATTAAGTGATATTTTTCGTCCCTTTGAGTTGAAAGGTTGATCAAAACCTTATGGTATTAAATGTGGCTACCCCGCAGCGATAATATACTGGGTGATGATATTAATGTGAGTGGGACTTCCTCCCCTCAGTGAGACGATGCTGCTCTATTAACAAGATTATGTTGTCCTTGTTTTTTTTTCAGAGGGGTTCGTAAAGGCAGAGGTTCTGATATGTCTGAAAAAGACTTTTTAAAGCACTTGTACAATGAAAGGGAAGTGGTCAGTTCTCCCAGTTCAGGGTTTGGTTTGGGTTCGGTTTTTAGCAAGCTGTCTTGTTTGCAGCTGCTGATCATGTGTTAGCTGGAAAACCAGAGAAGCTGCTGGGGACGCAAAGAAGCAGTCGCGTGCTGACCTTTTCTCTCTCTGGCATCTCTTCTGTAAGAACCTGTGTTTGATTTTACTTTTTCTTTTGCCAGGGGACTGTTTATGGGGATGTTGCAAGTACTTGGAACAGCATCATTAAGTTGCAATAGAGTTCCTTGGTTTTTTAAGTAGGTTACGTTATTATATATTCAGTTCTCTTTTGTTCATATTTCATTCAGTAGTGTGTGAACAAATTCTGTTTTGATTAAAACTGAGTGGTTGGGACAACTGCATCACCCCATAGAATATCGACTTACACCTGCTTAAAACAACTAGAAAAGTTAGGGTCTGGGCTGCCTTCTTGAAATATTTTGAGGGGGTCTGGCCTGGTCCACAATATCAGTGACAGGAAGTCCTCCCATTCAGAGCCAGCAAACAAGCTGGTTGGCTGGGCACTCTGCAGTCCTCCTTGTGCCAGAATATAATAGTGTCCATGATTTCTTGTGGCATTGCGACAATGTCCCTACCTATGGGATGAGAAGACTGGTTGGAGACCCATCTGCTTCATAGGTGTGTCAAAACATGTCAAAATAAGTCGATTAAAATAACTACCCATTAATGGCAACATCTCAGCTTCACACTAGGCACTTTACAGTCTTCTGGACTTAATATTGTGTTCAACAGCTTCAAATTGTGAACCATTTCTTTTGTTTCTTTCAACTTGTTATCATATTCTTCCCTTTCCCATCCCACTTACTATCCTTTCAAGTCTGGCAGGAGACACTCCACAGTTCTGCCATTCTCATATTCAGATCATTTAATTTAAATTTTCACACCTTTTCTCCACCCACTAACCCACTACCTGCCCACCCCTCCCAAACTATAACAGACATGCTGTCCCTCCATGCTTCACATCAGCCTTTGATGAAGAGTCATCTACACTCAAAACGTTAGCTTGCTCTCTCTCCATGGATGCTGCCTGACCTGCTATGGTCTCCAGCATTTGTTGTCTCCAAGCATCTAGGTGTTAAAGAAAATTATTTGAATTGGAGGGAGCAGCATACATATGTGGTTGTCAAGGGCATATATGATCCCAGGAAAATAAAATTCTTTCACATGTATTCAATAGTCATGAAACACTTCTATATGGTTAGAGTTAAGGATGCGATACCTTTTGGATGTTTCATCTGCTATTGATGTCTTAGGAAAACAGACTCTTTAGGAGTACAGAGATAACTGAAAAAGGCAGGAAGGGTATTTGGTAAACAGATTTTTCCTGAAATTTGCTTAAGTTTTCACAAAAGCAAAGACTGTCACAAACAGTGCAAATCACCATTTGTTTCAGTATGGCTGCTTTTATGACTGTGTTCAAGGAAAAGACTGCAATTCCTCAGATGCAAGACAAATCTGTTCCTGAACTCATTTGTGTGCTTTGCTATAAAGAGTTTGATGTATGGATGAGGATATGCACTCAGCATGGGACTCATTGACTGATTATTTCAATACATTGGAACAGTTTTCTGCATACTTTAAAGACATTAAAGTTAGATCTATGTGATGTGATAATTTTCTTTATTTTGTCTTATTATTCATTTATACACGATTTCTTAATGAACAAGCAATATACCCAAAATGAAGTTCCATATGGACAATAAAGTGAAATGGAATTAAATTGAATGGATTGCTGTTAAAATTCTCAGAATGACCAAAAACTTTTAAGAGAAATTAATGTCCCTGTGATCTGCAAGCTAATTCAAAGTTTATTATTTATTTGGAATTGAAGGGGAAAGCTGAACCCACCTTAAGTTAAATTAAGATCTTTTAGGTAATTATAAGAACATATACACATACATGCACATAGATTCATACAATAATAGTAGTTGCTTCAGTTTTAATGTATTAGACATCAGGGAATTTAATTAGATTCCTGTAAACAGTCAGCTGTAAGCACACAGTCTTGATAAGGTGTACCCTTGAAAAACCCAAGTAAGAGTTGCCTACTACCAACTAATCCAAAGTTTGTTGTTTAGTAAAATGTGGAAGGACAAGTCTGATCCCACAATAATCTAGACTTTTCAGATAATCACTACTTCTTATTAATTAAACTAATGTGTGTGTGTGCTGAAATTATAAATGCAATTGACAAATTAGTAGTAGGAGATTTAATTGAATTCCTTTGGAAAGGCAACCTTAGACAATAGGGACAAAACACCATCCTGCTAGCAAGGAGGATTAAATAATGTCAGTGCTGAATTTTCCCCAAAGGCCTGATAGCAGAGACAATTGAGTAAAGGGTGCAAATGTCAGTATTGGAATATGGTTGAATAAGTTGCATTATGAATAACTAATAGGTAATAAGGATGTCTTGTAAATATCATCAGATTGGAGTAATACTGAGAGTTGTCTATAGAGTTGTACATCATTGACCATGCAGTCACAGGATTGGATGTGACTGTCAGAAATGAGGTGGTTAGAATTTTATATGTTTCAATCAGATCTCCACTCATCCATTTAAACTCTAGTGAATACAGTCCCAGTTGAACTGATCGCTCCTCATAGGACAATTTGCTATCTCTGACCTCTGCCATTAGCCTAGTGAACATTGTCTCTATAGCTACATTGTCTATAGCAAGGAGAATTTTTTTTAGGTAAGGAGACCAAAACTGCATGCAATACTCAGGTGTGGTCTCACCAAGCCCTGTATAACGGCAGCAAGACATCCCTACTTCTAAACTCAAGTCCACTTGCAATGAAGGCCAATATGCCATTTGCTTTCCTAATTGCTTGCTGTACTTGCCTGCCTACTTTCATTGGCTGATGTACAAGGACACTCAGGCCCATTTGTACATTGACACTTCCCAATATTTCACCATTTTAATCACATTCTGCTTTTCTGTTTTACACACCAAAGTGCATAATTTTACAACTAACCTCATTGATTTGCATCTGCAATGCACTTGCCTCGTCACTTGAGTTCTAGATCAGTGGTGCTGGAAGAGCACAGCAATTCAGGCAGCATCCGACGAGCAGCAAAAGTGATGTTTCAGGAATCTCGTCACTTGAGTTGTCTAAATCGCCTTGAGGCCTCCTTGCATCGTCCTCATAGCATATCTTAAGAATTTCAATACTCCCTCCATTATTAGGCTGACAAGCTTGACTTACCTCATATGTATCCAAGAGCTACTTAATATCCTGGTTAATTCCTGACCAGTCGCAGGTTCATATGCGATACACAATACACAAGTGGCCCTTGTTTAACATACGTGGCAATTTGCCCTGGGATGAACTCGGATTTCATGAGTTTCCTCATTTCCCCTCCCCCCACCTTGTCTCAGTCCGACTTCCACAGCTACCTGGACTACACCTCCTCCCACCCTGCCCCTGTAAAAACGCCATCCCATTCTCCCAATTTCTTAATCTCCGCCGCATCTGCTCCCAGGAGGACCAGTTCCAAAAACGTACAACCCAGATGGCCTCCTTCTTCAAGGACCGCAATTTCCCCCCCGACGTGGTCGACGATGCCCTGCACCGCATCTCTTCCACTTCCCGATC
>NC_057710.1:47287896-47293702 GCF_004010195.1 Chiloscyllium plagiosum | reverse complement strand
TCGGGCATAAGCCCTTCTTCAGGAATGAGGAAAGTTTGTTCAGCAGGCTAAGATAAAAGGTAGGGAGGAGGGACTTGGGGGAGGGGCGTCGGAAATCCCCCTACCTTGTCTCAGTCAAATCCATCGAATTCAGCACCGCCTTCCTAACCTGCAATCTTCTTCCTGACCTCTCTGCCCCCACCCCAGTCTGACCTATCACCCTCACCTTGACCTCTTTCCACCTATCGCATTTCCGACGCCCCTCCCCCAAGTCCCTCCTCCCTACCTTTTATCTTAGCCTGCTGGACAAACTTTCCTCATTCCTGAAGAAGGGCTTATGCCCGAAACGTCGATTCTCCTGTTCTCTGGATGTTGCCTGACCTGCTGCGCTTTTCCAGCAACACATTTTCAGCCTTGAAAATAACTTGCCATGACATGCCAAGTTCATCTCTCCACAGCCAAAATGTACACACATTCTGAGAAACCTCTTCAATACTGTCAGGACGTCTCTGGATAACGGTTCTTTGCAATTCTTCTGATTGCTCGCCTCATGTAATCTCCAATTGCAGTTGTATGTATTGGTTCTGGCCAAAGTGTAACAAGTCAAAATTAAGATTATCTATAAATTCAACTAATCTAATTGAGCCTCAAACAATCTATTCCATCATGGTGGGTGTGTTTTGAATCTCAAGAAGTACGACAGAAGATCTGTCCATCAGGTATTCCTCTCACTGACGTGCCTTTAGTATCTACCAGGCAAACATTATACGAAACTATGATGAACTTGTGTATTGTCACTGCAGTGTGATTCTTCTATTCTATAGAATTGGTAGATGATTATACATTAGGAGACAGCTTCTCATAGGCTGTACAACAAACACTACTTGCAGAAGTAATGTGCCCTTCAGGGTGCATAGTAGTAAGATGGTGGCACCAGCTCCTGTCACCTTTAGCACAGTTACCTGACGTTTTCAGGGCATATACTGTTAATCAAAACCTTCTGATTATTTTACCCCTTTGACATGGAGTGTGAGGTTACCTATATGGAAAGTATGATAATTTTCCAAAACTTGTCTTTCACTCAGTTGACCATTTAATTAATTAGTGTGTTTACACTTATACACATTCTTAAGGTTTGCGTTGCTGCCAGTGCTGTGGTGTTGTGCAATCTTGTCGCTCACCTGCATTCTGTTCTGTCCCATGTCCTTGGACAACACATGCTTTGCAGATTTGAAAAAAAGCTGAACAAACTTTGGAATGTGCAACCAACTGAATGCGTTGCAGATTTTGTTGGCTTGGTGCACTCTGGTCATTGTAGCAAAGTGTTGACTATATTGAAAGGATGAAGTTGTTATTGGTCTGTCACTGTGGCTTCATGTTCGAGTCCATCCTGAAGAATTGCCTCAATAGCATAGCCCTTTTTTTCCACCCAGCAGATTCTCTCTCTTAAGGCTTTAATTGGTGTAGAGGCAATCACCAATTTGAAGATCCTCTCTGAGAATTTTTCTTGCAATAAATCATTCTTTTGCCTTTTTCCATAATTTTGCAACAAACATTGTCACTTTGGGTCTCTATATTGCTATGAGATGGCTTCTGTTAATCCTGAAATGGAAGTACTGATGTTGAGATTGGTGAACAAAGTCAGAACTCACATGACACTAGATTATAGTCCAACAAGTTTATTTGAAATCAAAAGTTTTTGGAGCATGGCTGTTTCATCAAGTGAAGTGAGATGGAAGCACACAGATACAGAATTTATGGGCAGAGAGAAAAAGGGCAGAGAGATCAAAAGATCACACAACTGGTGCGAGCGGAGTGTCAAATAATGAGTGCCTGCAGGTGACCAAGGGTGTTAGATGGTGTGAGTAAAGTGTCAATAGATTAGATTAGATTAGATTCCCTACAGTGTGGAAACAGACCCTTTGGTCCAACAAGTCCACACCGATCCTCCGAAGAGTAACCCATCCAGTCCCATTTCCCTCTGACTAACGCACCTAACACTATAGGCAATTTAGCATGGCCAATTCAACTTTGGACTGTGGGAGGAAACCAAACCACCCAAAGGAAAAGCACAGAGACACAGGGAGGATGTGCAAACTCCACACAGACAGTCGCCCGAGGCTAAATAACAACCAAAGGGATGACCTATAACCAAATAAATGAGGGAGAGAAATAATTACAAAAAATTGGAGACAACCCAAATGACTGGAATAATATGGAACACAAACAGAAGCCACTGGAAAAGCCCAGCAGGTCCGGCAGCATCAGAGGAGCAAGAGAATCAACGTTTCAAGCACAAGCCCTTCATCAGGGTTTATCATCTGCCAAATTCTGGAACAGTGCATTGAGCAAAGAGCTTTCACATGCAACTGTTCCTTATGACTTGAAGATTACAAATTTAAAAATTGTCAAAAATCAGCCAGTTTAAAAGCCGACAACTAATTATGGTTTTCACATCAGCAAAGCAAGTCAGAAGATTCTGAAATAAGTAAAACACAGAAAAATCATTTTAAAATGTATGTAAGAATTAAGATGATTTAGTAAAGGTTAAATAAGAATCAAATATTTTGTTTAAACTATTCAGCTCTACAGTCATATACAATTACAGTATACTAAGTTGGAACTGATAACGGTGAGCAAAACAACTGGGCAGGGAGTGAGACAAAGTTGCAAGGTGCTAGATTACAATAACACCAAATGTAATGTTTGTGTCACGTCACATTGTATGTGTGAAACAGCAGTGGAATAAAATAGTTGAGAAATAGTCAATTGATGTGATTCATTATAAATGTTCAGGTTATTTAGCTAAAATTAAAAGCTTTTCAGTGCTTTGATATGGAAGACGCTTTGATCTTAAGGAATTTACTTCTTGAATTACATTCCATTAAATCAATGATTATGTGCCCATTAGTTCAACTCATTATTATCGGGTACAGTAATTGTTTTGCAAGAAAATCCAACTAAAAGTGAATGCACCAAAAGTAAAGATGGGCCTTAAGATTAATTAGTGATTTCTACTGTTTTTGAAAGCATATCTGATGGTACGGTTTTAATCACCTTGTTTCGACTTGAGGCATGAGTGGTACCCCTTTTGTGTTGCAGGCAGTTTCCCACCTGATTCTTTTAATGAGCTTAACATGGGCTAGTTCTCAGGAATCTCACGTCTTGTTAGATTAAATAATTTCATATTTGCACACAACGATTAATAAGTGACTTCATTTACTTTCAGATCTACCTTTTTTTGCTGTAATATAACATGGTACTGCTTTACTGTCAGCTATACTTGTAGCATACAATCACATTGGAGAACATGTTTAGAGTAATGGAGAAATTTAAATCCCTGTTTTAACTACAATTTATATTTCTATTACAAATTTATCATCATAAAATATTTCAAGGCACTTCAAGGAGGCATTATAAAGCAAAATATAACATAAACCATATAAAGAGGTATTAGGGCAAGTGGTCAAAATCTTGATCAAAGAATTAGGTTTTAATGAGTCCTTTGCAGAAAGAAAGCAAAGTGTAATTTAGAGAGGTTTCAGGAGAGAAATCCAGAGATTAGGGACGAGGCAATTAAAGATATAGAGTCCTAATAGTGCAGCAATTAAAATCAATGATATTCCAATGGTCTAATTTAGAGAAACATATGTCTTACAGGGCCGAAGGATTGGGCGAGATTACAAAAATAAGGATAGGAATTTGACAATGATGGGTGGAATTCAATGCACTTTCCTATGGCAAGATAGGTGGCAGGGAGGCATCTAATCAGCTGCACTGCCAATTGATGCCGTTAAGAAGATAATTAATGCCTACTTTTAAGAACTTCAGCCCAATATCGCTGCAAGGTCTGTCTCCATATTCTTGTACAATTAAGAAGACCAGTAAAAAATAAATGAAACCAAAAATAACCCACCAGCCTCAAACACACTCTCCATGTCCTATCTATGTAAAAACAGTTCACCTAATACCCTGTATCAACTCCCATGAATGCCACAGCCTATCCATCTTTGCACAGCTTCCAGGACCTTCATACTTTTATGCTAACGTACACTTGCCCATGATCAACATGTCTCTTCATAGCTGCTATGCAATCCTTTGAGCCTCTACCCGCCCATGAGCTCCTCAAACACTCAGGCAAAACATTGCCTCGTGTTCCTTTATAACCCAATCCCAACTTTGTGCCAACCCATACCTCTATACATTCTACCCATTCTCCTGCCCTCTCCATGCCAACACATCAAGTATCCACCATCAACTAATATAAGGAACACTGCTGACAAACACCAAAGTTATGCATCTACTGATGACATCACCACTATAAACCACTCACTGATTTAAAAAAAATTCAATACATTGAAAGTCCTTCAACTAATCACTTAAAAATATGAATATGTGTTATCCATCAATCTCACAGACATCTCATGGTGAAATTGATCAGGTGGAAATCAGTCACAAGGCACTATAGCTTTAATGGCTTATGTCAGTAGTCACATTGAAATTATAGCACAAGCTCTTTTTAATTATAAATTTCCGTCTTTTATTTGATAGTTCTTTGACAGTTTGACAGTTCTCTGAGAACTTTAACAGTTCTTTAATGGTTTGACAGCTCCAATGGGTCTAAGTAAGTTTCAGGCAAATTGCTGTACCTGAACACAATTTAAAAGATTATCTGACACTCGCTCAGGCCCTCTAACTTTCCCAAAGGGTCCAGGACCAGACCTATATGGATATATTGCCTTGAAACGTGTACTCTGGATATCCAAATGAATTTATGAAGTTCAGACATGTTTTGAGAAGGTGTAATGTGTACATCTAGATTCCATCCAAGGAATAAACCACGCTATTTCAGTGGAGGTATCTAATTATTTAAATGGCCACCTGCCTTCATTAAGCATGCATAAACCTGGCCTTACCCCATCCCCACCTCTACTGTCATGAAAATGGGAAGTTCTGTGTTCAGGACTTCCAATTTACAGCCACTTTATTAGATTAGATTCCCTACAGTGAGGAAACAGGCCCTTCGGCCCAATCAGTCCACACCGATCCTCTGAAGAGTAACCCACCCAGACCCATTTCCTTCTGAATGATGCACCTAACACTATGGGCAATTTAGCATGGCCAATTCACCTGACCTGCACATCTTTGGACTGTGGGAGGAAACCCATGCAGACACAGGGAGAATGTGCAAACTCCACACAGACAGTCACCCAAGGCTGGAATTGAACCTAGAATCCTGGTGCCATGAGGCAGAAGTGCTAACTCCTGAGCCACCGCACCACCCCTTTAGTTACTTGCATTCAGTAGTAGAAATGATTTGATATGGGCAACAATGTTAAAACATTACCTTTGCTTCAAGAATTGGCCATAATCAACATATTTCCTATCACTTTGGCTTTTCACTAACAAAATACAAGATAATGTGAGAATTTAATCTGCTGGCTTCTGCTTTTTTAATGTTCGTATCTTTTAGCTGTTTAATTATGGTGCATGTCATTCAAATTGATGTATCCTTTAAATCTTGTGACTTTTTTAAAGCAGGAGAAAGTGAGGACTGCAGATGCTGGAGATCAGAGTTGAAAATGTGTTGCTGGAAAAGCGCAGCAGGTCAGGCAGCATCCAAGGAACAGGAGAATTGACATTTCGGGCATGAGCCCTTCCTCAGGAATGAGGAAAGTATGCCAAGCAGGCTAAGATAAAAGGTAGGGAGGAGGGACTTGGGGGAGGGCCGTTGGAAATGCGATAGGTGGAAGGAGGTCAAAGTGAGGGTGATAGGCCGGAGTGGGGTGGGGGCGGAGAGGTCAGGAAGAAGATTGCAGGTTAGAAA
>NC_057710.1:47274076-47286681 GCF_004010195.1 Chiloscyllium plagiosum | reverse complement strand
TGAGACAATGGGTCGGTCGGGGCAGTCAGGTTTGTGGATTTTGGGCAGGAGGTAGAAACGGGCGGTGCAGGGTTGTGGGACTATGAGGTTGGAGGCGGTGGATGGGAGATCCCCTGAGGTGATGAGGTTATGGATGGTCTGTGAGATGATGGTTTGGTGGTGGGAGGTGGGGTCATGGTCAAGGGGGCAGTAGGAGGAGGTGTCTGCGAGCTGGCGTTTAGCCTCAGCGGTGTAAAGGTCGGTGCAGGTGAATTCAAATTAAATTATTTTAACAATGAACAAGCTTTGAACTCCTGCATTATAAAAAGTTGCCATTGCACTACAATAGCCCTGAAGCCACTTATTTTCCTAAACAATTCTTAGTTAAAACAACATAGTAAGCTCCTGCTCAGAATATAGTATACTGTGTGTGTGTGTGTCACTTTTGCCGTCTCTTGCAGCACTTATGAGACAGCAGATTATCTGACAAAGTGGAGACATTGAAAATGAAAAGAGGCAAAATAAATATCAGAATAGGCAGTATCACACGGATATGTAAATCATTGCTGTTCTGATTCCTCCATAGACTTGCCTATCACAAAAACAAGGTTTCTCACCACAGCGGACATTGCTCAGGGCTTTACCTCATTCAGCTCCTGCTTTCTGCCTTTTTGTTTAGAGGAGTTACTCTCATTAATTCCCAATCGAATGAAAATTTTCCTGAACCAAACAGATCTTTAGTGGTTGAAACCAACACATCAACTACCTCGCTAGTCATAACTGACATGAAGTTCATCAGGTCTTCTGAACTTGTTAGACCACATCTTCAATCATTTAAACAGTGCCTCTTCATTGTAGTTTTTTCAAGTTCCTCCTTAATCTTCCATTTTCTGATTTAGACTTATGTCTGGGATGTTACTTTTTTCCTCTATAATAAAGATGGGCATAAAATTCCTGTTCAAGTTATCTGTCATCTCCTTATTTTCATAGTCAATTCCCCAGACTCACTTTCTATTGGTCCAGTGATCATTTTGTTATCCCTTCTTTTTCATAAAATATCTACATAATCTCTATCTGTTCTTATATTTCTAGCTTGTTTTCTCCTGTTATGTAATTTTTCCCTCTTGATTAATCATTTTTAGTCACTTTTTGCAAGTTTTATATTCTGTTCAATTATCTGACCATTTTTACGTAATTCTATGCTTTTTCTTTAAGTTTGATACAGTCTCTAACTTCTTTATTAAGCACACATGGTGGATCATTCCTTTAAAAATTTCTTTCCCATTGGAATTTATCAATTCTGTATATTTTGAAATATCCTCTTACATGTCTATTATTGCATCTTACTAACTTAACTCAGAACCTAATTTACTAGTCTACTTTAGGTAGCTCTTGTTCCACACCCTCATAATTGCCATTATTATAGTTTAAAACATTAATCTTGGACTTTCTTCTGCCTCTCAAAGTGTGTCAAATTCAAAGCTATTATGATCACTGCTGCTACCTAAGGATGCCTTCACTATGAGGTCATTAATTAATCCATTCTTGTTGCACTATACCAGGTGTACTAGAGCCTACTCTCCATTTAGCTCCAAACATGCTGTTCACAGAAATTATTTATGCTAAAAATTTTAATGTATTCTTTATCTTGTTCACATTTGACAATCTGATTTTTTTCAGTCTATATGTATATTCAGATCACCATAATTATTGCTGTACCTTTCTGCTCTTATCATTTCTTTCTTTATACTCCATTCTACCGTGTTGATTCCTGGAATGCAAGACTGATGGATGAGGAGAGACTGAGTTAGTTACAATTGTATTCACTGGACTTTAGTAGAATTAAGAGGGATCTCATTGAAACCTACATTCTAACAGGACTAGATAGGTTAGATGTAAGAAGGATGAGATCTTGGGGTGCAGGTTCATTGTTCCTTGAAAGCGGAGTCGCAGGTAGACAGAGGAATGAAGAAGGTTTGGTATGCTTGCCTTTATTGGTCAGTGCATTAAGTATAGGAGTTGGGAGGCCATGTTGTGGCTGTACAAGACATTGGATAGGGTACTTTTGTGTTCAGTCCTGGTCTCCCTGCTATAAGAAAGATGTTGTTAAATGTGAAAGAGTTCAGAAAAGATTTACAATAATGTTACAAGGGTTATAGCATTTGAGCTATAGCAACATGTTGAATAGGCCAGGACATATATCCCTGGAACATCAGAGGCTGAAGGGTGACCTTATAGAAATTTATAAAATCATGAGGACAATGGATAGGGTGAACAGCCAAGGTCTTTTCCCCAGTGTAGGGGAGTCCAATACGAGTAGGCTTAAGTTTACGGTGAAAAAGAAATGATTTAAAAGGGGCCTAAGGGACAGCTTTTGCATCCAAAGGGTGGTGCTTGTGCTGCCAGAGGAAGTGGTGGAGGCTGGTACAATCACAACTTTTGAAAGGCATCTGGATAGGTATATGAATAGGAAGGGTTTAGAGAGATACGGGCCAATTGCTGACAAATAGGACTTGATTAATTTAGAATATCTGGCTGGCATGGACGAGTTGGATGGAAGTGTCTGTTTCTGTGCTGTACATCTCTATGATTCTATCTATGGTCCTGATAGTAGGGGAGTTCAGAACCAGAGATTATATTTTAAGAATAAATGGTAAACCTTTTAGGACTGATATGAAGCGAATTTTCTTCATCCAGAGAGTGGCAAGCCAGTAGAATTGACTGCCACACAATGTGATTGAGGTTAAAATATTGCATTTTCAAGAAGTGGGTAGATATAGCTCCTGTGGTTAAAGGGATCAAATGATATGGGAGGGGTGGAGGTGGGGGTGCGAAGTGGGGTGGGTTAGGGTATTTAGCTGGATGATCAGCCATTATCATATGGAATGGTGGAGCAGGCTTGAGAGGTCAAATGGCCTACTCCTATCTTCTTTGTTTCTATGATACTGTTAGAGGACATTACTCATCACTCCCATAAATAACTTCTTACTTTTATCACTTCATATCTCTACCCAAACTATTTCCAAATCCTGGTTCCGTGAATTTAGATCTCTTTTGTGCTATTATCACAATTACTTAACAGCCATTTAGCACTATTTCATAGCTTGAGGCCTTCCAAAATACAATATATCTTTCAATGTACAGGCCCCAATCTAAGTTATCCACAGCTATGTCTCTGTAATGGCTATCAGATCTTATTTTATTTCCATTTATCTAATTTGATTCAAATGTTATAAGTATTCAGCTACAGAACTTTTGTTTTGTCCTTTTTATTTTGTCCTTTTATTATTTTTGAGCTTTAGATTTTACTCTCCATCCCATCCAGTCAGTCGATCATCTCATATATTAATGCTTTGTTATGCTTTGTTTCTCTTTTGCTTTGTTTCTATTCTTCGATTCACCATGTCTTCTAAATCTGATCCTTTGCTCCCAATACTTAGCTCCCTTCTCTACTATTCCAGTTGCAACACTCAGCAGAACAGTTGAGATGAAGACTCTCACATTGGTTAAAATCTCAATTGCATCAGCAATGAATCTGGTGCAAGAATCACAACCATTTCTCCCACATGAGCTTTTGATCAATCCATTCAGCATTTTAATTTTATTTTCCCTGTGCACAGATTATGCCAATGAGGTTTTGCTTTCTAATTTAACCCTTAGCTGCTCATACTCACCCAGTAAAACCTCATACCTAGTTCCAGCGATGTTATTTGGATCTAAGTAGATCATGACCACTGGCTCTTTTCCGCCCCACTGTAAATGGTGTAGTGGTGTAGCAGTAATGGGTTACAAAACCAGAACACCTGTCTAATAATCTGGGGATCATAGCAGATGGTAAAATTTGAATTCAGTAAAACTTTGGAAATGAAAGCTAGTCTCACGTGACCAAAAGTCAATTTTTGTAAAAGGTGATCTGTTCAATAATGGCCTTTAGGGAGGAAATATCTTGCAATGTTCCCTGGTCTGGTTTATGTGTGACCCAACTGTTAACTGTCCCCAGGAAATTAGGAATGGGCAAGAAATGTTGGCCTAACCAGAATACCCACATGCCATGAACAATGTTTTAAAGGCTCCTCTTCAGCTCACAGCACATGGCCTGAACACTGACATCAGTCTAAACTTTTGTTCATGCATTTTACAGAAACTAGTGTCAATTCCCCGAAATATACTGTCCCCTACTACCACTACATTCCTATTAAGACCCACTGCTTGAATGGCTGTATCAGCCAGAATGATCATCAGAGGACTTTGGTCTCTGGCAAGGGCTCACTCAGCACACCAGGGTCGCCTGACTAATGGTCAATGCCAATGGGCTCCACATCAGTGGGCTTCTCAATGCCAGCTGAGGAACCTAGGTCTGCACTAAAATAGTGTGGGAAGAAATGAAAAACAAAGACCATTAAGGTCACATTAGTGACACAAGTGAACTTGCACTGTGTATAAAGTTTTGCAACCATGCCAACAGTTATGTTGACTATGAAATTAAATTGGGAGAAAGTGAGACTGCAGATGCTGGAGATCAGAGCTGAAAAATGTGTTGCTAGAAAAGCGCAGCAGGTCAGGCAGCATCCAAGGAGCAGGAGAATCGATGTTTCGGGCATAAGCCCTTCTTCAGGAAATTAAATTGGTCTGTTTGAATCTCTGTCTAGCTCCTGCTATCACTCGTAATATAAGACATCCTGTTCCATACATGATAAAGTGATGTTCTGAAGACCTGGGTTTAAATCCCGCCATGGTAGATTTTGAATTCAATAAAATGTTTGGAAGCAAGAGAGTGTAATGAGAACCATGAAACCATTGTTGGGAAAACCATCTAGTTCACTAATATCCTTGAGGGAAGGAAACTTCCATCATTACCTATTCTGGTCACATGTGACTCGAGACTCATTGTAATGTGGTTAAATATTAACTACCCTCAGACGATTAGGAATGGGCAAGAAATGCTGTCCTAGCCAATGATGCCATCATCCCCTATGAATGAATTTGAAAAAACGTCTGTCTTGAGAAGCTGCTGCATCATGTGTAGGTAAGTTGAGCATTACTTTTACAAAGGAATCAGTTAACTAGCCACTATTTGTCCAGATGGAGAGATTTTGCTACTGCTTCACTAGCCTCAGTAACTTTTAACACCAGAAACTAGCATGTGAGGTGTTCATGTCAGATGTGCTCATGCGTTTGGGATGCATTCCTTTATTGGTCAGAGTATTGAGTACAGGAGTTGGGAGGTCATGTTGCTGCTGTACGGGATATTGGTTAGGCCACTGCTGGAATATTACGTGCAATTCTGGTCTCCTTCCTATCGGAAAGATGTTGTGAAACTTGAAAAGATTCAGAAAAGATTTACCAGGATGTTGCCAGGGTTGGAGGATTTGAGCTATAGAGAGAGGCTGAATAGGCTAGGGCTGTTTTCCCTGGAGCGTCAGAGGCTGAGGGGTGACCTTATAGAGGTTTATAAAATTATGAAGAGCTTGGATAGGGTAAACAGACAAAGATTTTTCCCTAGTGGGCTGTCCAGAACTAGTGGGCATAGGTTGAGGGTGAGAGGGGAAAGATATAAAAGAGGCCTAAGGACAGCTTTTTCACGCAGTAGGTGGTATGTGTATGGAATGAGCTGCCAGAGGAAGTAGTGGAGGCTGTTACAATTGCAGCATTTAAGAGGCATCTGAATGGGTATATGAATAGGAAGGGTTTGGAGGGATATGGGCTGGGTGCTGGCAGGTGGGACTTGGTTAGGTTGGACTATCTGGTTGGCATGAACAAGTTGAACTGAAGGGTCTGTTTCCGTGCTGTGCATCTGTATGACCCTATGACTCTATGCACTGACGCACCCGTATGAAGACAAAATGTTGCTGATTATGGTCAAACAGCCCTCCTACAAGCTCCTGAACCACTCCAGCATGGTGGTTTGGGTAGCATGGTGGCTCAATGGTTAGCAATGCTGCCTCACAGCACCAGGGATCCACATTGGGCAACTTTCTGTGTGGAGTTTGCACATTCTCCCCTTGTTTGTGTGGTTTTCCTCCAGGTGCTTCGGTTTCCTCTTACAGTCTGAAGGTGTTCAGGTTAAGTGGATTGGCAAAGCTAAATTGCCCACAGTGTCCAGGGATGTGCAGGTTAGGTGGGTTAGCCATAGAAAATGCAGAGTTACTGGGATAAGATACAGGGATGAATTTGGGTAGGATACTATTCGGAGAGTAGGTGTGGACTCAATGAGCTGAATGGCCTGCTTCCACACTTTAGAGATTCATGATTCTATGCTTGGCCAGATTACAGAGTGGTACCTATACCTCTTGCGAATCAGAAGAAGATTGTGGGATGAGGGGAAATATCAATGAGGATTAAGTGGGAACATGGAACCATCAGTAATGGTTTCTGAGGAAGGGATTTTGCCCAAAACGTCAATTTTCCTGCTTCTCGGATGCTGCCTGATCTGCTGTGCTTTTCCAGCATCTGCAGTACTCACTTCTGCGTAATAATGGTTTCTACCATACTACTGGCAACAGCCTCAATCATGGCCACCAATAATGGTGAGTACCAAATCCTTCCCTGGTTTTGGCTGAAACCACCTGTGATGATGCACCGCCATGTCCTGCAAGAATTGCAGGAATATAATGCATCATATTTGGTAATTATGGTCAAATAGCTGACAGTATAAGCATAAACTACCACAATATTTTTCTTCAATGAAATTATCACTTTTATGTTCATTACTGAATTTCTTCCATTCAATTTTGTGTTTCTTTTTGTTTCAAACTGCGATAAAACATCTATGTTTTGTCTCACTCTCTTTTTTCCCCCTGTTACAACACTTGCCAATATGCCATTTGGGTCTTTATTCAATAAGAAATTTTAGTTAAAATGTGCTGGCAAAGATATCCTTCACCACATTAAAATAAGAACCTGAAAATGATGCATTCTTAGCTCAATTTGCAAAACGCTTTAAATGGAGAAATCTAATTGGAGTATATATTTTAAAGGCTTGATACCTGTTATTGAAATTTTTTGAAAGAAACCAAAATGTATGATGAAGTGCACTCTGGAACATGAACCCAGGAATATTTTAATCAAACCACTGTTCTCAAATATTTCAGAATATGAATCAAATTTGTAATCATTTTCCCTTGTAACCCTGTAGCTTTCTGGACTCAATATTGAGTTCAATAATTTCTCCCAACCCTCACAAACCAGGCCTTGTCAACACAAGAGCTGCTACCACAACCACGCCATTGTCAGTAATTAATCATCCCCATTAGCAGCTATTGATATCCTTGGGCTGACCTTTACCCATTCCTTTTTCTGTTCAACTGTTTTCTCTTTCCTTGAGCTTCATCTCCAGCTATCATTTTCTCCTCCCCCCTCCACCTGCCTCACCTTCAGCATGTGCAGTAAGCCTTTTCCGAGCTACAATCAGTTCTGAAGAAGGGTCAGTGGACCTGGAATGTTAATTCTGCTTTCTCTCCACTGGTGATGCTAGACCTGCAGAGTTTTTCCAGCAATTTCCAATATGGTTTATGGTTCAGACCGGATCAGGGCTGCAAAGAACATGCTAGGGCCACAGTGTGATTTGTTTTCATTAAATCATGGCCACCATTGCATTGCGAAGCACTTTGCTTTCCCCAGGCTAGCCTCCAGCTGGAAACTTCAAATTATCTCCAAAAACATAGGCTGTAACTTTTCAGATGTAAACCCAAACAGGGAGGCTTGCAGTAAACAAAGTTATCACAAGTTATGTCACTTTCAAGAAATACTTTACTAAAAATGTTCTTCTCCTTTCATTGAATTCTTTAAGAAACATGCAAATCCACAGAACTTGAAATAAATCCATTTTCTCATTGCCTCTCAACTCTGGTCATAGAGTCATAGAGATGTACAGCATAGGAACAGACCCTTCTGTCCAACTGGTCCATACTGACCAGATATCCGAAACTAATCTAGTCCCAATTGCCAGCACTTTGCCCATACCCCTCTAAATCCTTCCTATTCATATACTCATCCAGATATCTTTTAAATGTCGTAATTGTACCAGTCTACAGAAGTGTGGCCAGAGTTTCTTAACTGGTGGAGGCTGTAGAAGACAGATTTTCCAGTGCTTCCTCTGAGGAGTCTGAGTCTTCTTCCTCAGAATGTAATGTGAAAGGAATTATGCTGACAACCAAATTATGGGCCACTTGTGTATACTGGAAGCTATAGTTATCATTACAATGGACAGACAGAAAGAACATGTATGTGCACTGCACTTTGTTTCAACTCAACAAAATAAGCGATCATCAGTCGCTGATTCATTTTCCAAGGTTAATTGTCTGTTAACTGTCAATTGGTAATAATGGATTCATTCTCTAATAAATCAGAGTCCACAGTCAACCAATCAGTACTCTCATATCATGCAGCCTAAATATCGGTTTTCCCATTGAATTAAATTATTACAAAATGCCCTAATGAGCACAAGATAGAAAGCTTTAACAAACTCTGTTGTTTCTCAGCAAGACCCATCAATTCAGCAAGTTAATGGATCCTTTGCAGCAAGGGTATTTTCAGCTTATTTTGAAAAATTATATCTTTTTCTCTATTAGTTTGGTGAAGGATATTGTGTTAAAAGTGGAAACTTTGTAATAGCGATGGGAACGGGTACCCTGATCCTATTGTGCAATTTATAGAAATGGACATGTCCTAAATAACATAAGTTATTATAATTTGAATGACAGATAAGTTATTTGAACCTTGGGTTTTTAATTGACATATTCAGCATTCCCTGTTATAGTAATAGCTGGCCTTAGCTAGAAATCCAGCTTTCTGGCTGTTATGATTTCTTTCCATACTTTTGACTTGTTAAACTTTTGCATTAGGCTGGTGCATTGTTGTACAGTCTGATGGTGGCTGAATCCATTTGAAGTAAATAAATCCAAGTTAGGGTATCAATTTATTGGATCAGTCAAAGTAAGAAATTGAATCAACTCAATGGTGTAATTAAGTTACTGTAGTCTATGAGGTGATGTTGAGAGGGGAACACAGAGTGGTTGTGTGGAATGTGCTGTGAGTGGAGAGTTTTCCATTGTATGGCCACCTGTATGTTTGTAAGCTGATACATTTGTCTTAAAATATATTGAGCTGTAAAAGATCTGAATCCCTGAGTGAATTCATCTTTAGGACCATCCTGTCAATTGGATTGTCATTTCATCTATCTTTATAATTGCTCTGGCTTTGCCTCATAATTGGACAAATGTGCTTCAGCCTATAAATCTCTAACTTCAAAAAATCACAAATCATATCAGGTAAGTAATGAGCACTAGTCGGCAGTTAATAATCACTTTCATTGTTGTTATATATTTTGATTTAGAGTTTGGGAATTTAATTGTAGTTCCTCACAGTTTGTCATATTACCCAGAAGGAAAAGGCAGTGAAACTAACGAATGATACATACTAATCTGATTCAACTTGTATACTTCAAACTAAAGGTCTGGTAAAATTAATGCATTCATTTCCAAGTCTTGCTGTTGTTTTAAAATTAGCTTTTCCTTTTGGGAAACTTCATTGAAGATACACTAAGCACGGGCCATTGCATTCTTGCTCTCATTGGCTATTGATTGATGTTCAAATTAATTTAGATACTTTCCTTTGCCAATTTAAGGTGAAGAATTCCAAACCAATTGACCTATTAATTTACATTCTGCCTTTTCAAATCATAACTGTCCATTCCCTCACCTCAGTGAAATATTTTTGCTAATTGGCAATGGGCAAGCATTCCTGATGGAAATTTATACATTTTGAAATGCACTAGGAATCTTGAATGGAGGAATCTTTCGTAAAGATACTTCACAATTATTCTGCCCTTCTTCATATTTCACACCAATCGAAAAGATTGCAGCCAATTTTTATGACCTGAAATGGGTCATAAATTAGCCATTTTCTGGTTGCAAAAATGTAACAAGTCATGTGTCGCAAGCATCAGTCATGGGTTCTTAACTTTTTACAATCATTTAAAAGACATCTGGGTGAGTATATGAATAGGAAATGTTTAGAGGGATATGGGCCAAGTGCTAGTTAATGGCACTAGATTAGATTAGTATGTCTGGTCAGCATGGACAAGTGGAACTGAAGAGTCTGTTTCCATGCTGTACATCTCTATGACTATGGCTATATGACTTGGATGAAGGGACTGAAGGTATATTTGCCAAAATTGCTAATGTTGTAAAGATTGGTTAAAAAAAGTAAGTTTTTAAAAGGGCATGAGGAAGTTACAAAAAGATATAGATAGGTTAAGTGAGTGGACAAAGGTCTGGCAAGTGAGGTACATTGTTGGAAAATATCTATTTCTACATGGTGAAACATTATCAAATTTCAATATGAAAAAGGATTGAGGTGTTCTAGTTCCTGAACTGAGAAAGGTTAGTGTGTAATTATAGTATGTAATTAGGAAAACAAATGGAATGTCATTGCTTATTAAAAGGGGCATTGATTATAAAAATACAGAGATTATGCTATTTATACAAGACATTGGCGAAACCACACCTAGACTGGGGTGTACAATACTGATCTCATTATTTAAGGAAAAACCTAACTGCATTTGAAGAACTTCAGAGAATGTTTAATAGACAAAGACATGGAATAGGTAGGTTGTCTTATTAGGAAATGTTAGATAGTCTAGTCTTGTATCCATTAGAGTTGAGACAGTAAAAATGAATTTTATTGAAATATACAAGATTCTAAAAGATTTTAAGAAAGTGTATTTGGATAAGATATTTTCTCGTGGGAGAATCGAGAACTATACATCTCTGTTTAAAAGGGATGGGCCATTTAAGAAAAGGAGTTTTTTTTTCTCACAGATGGTCGTGATATTAACATTCTGGATCAGTGGTGCTGGAAGAGCACAGCAATTCAGGCAGCATCCGAGGACAGGCAAAATCAAAACACCTGAGTCTTATTTTTATATGTTTAATGGTTAGTCCATTCAAGTGTATCACGAAATGAGCAAACTGCCCATTTTCAAAGGCGTACTTTTAAATTAATTTCTTTGGCGTATTTCATTTTATTTTCTTGCTTGTAATTTACTTGAGGGATACAGGGGTTGCTGGCTAGCCCAGCATTTATTGGGTAAAAACAATGACTGCAGATGCTGGAAACCAAATTCTGGATTAGAGTGGTGCTGGAAAAGCACAGCAGTTCAGGCAGCATCCGAGGAGCAGGAAAATCGACGTTTTGAGCAAAAGTCCTTTATCAGGAATACAGGCAGAGTGCCTGAAGGGTGGAGAGATAAATGAGAGGAGGGTGGGAGTGAGGAGAAAGTAGCATAGAGTGCAGAAGGTGAATGGGGGTGGGGATGGAAGTGATAGGTCAGGGAGGAGGGTGGGGGAAGGTAGCAAAGAGTACAGTGGGTGAATGGGGGTGGGGATGGAGCACCACTCTGATCTAAACTCTGGTTTCCAGCATCTGCAGTCCTCACTTTTTCTTATACTTGTAACTGTTCAGCCTTTTCAACCTCACTCAGGCTCTACTGTCCACCTATTCCATTTGTTAAAACTTTGGCTTTCAATGCATTCTCTGGAGAAAAAAAATGTCTTTCTCCAGTAAAAAGAGTTTGTCTAGCTCCTGTAACATAGTTGTGGGGCTTCACCTTCTCATTTGAAGGGGCAGGAGTTAATTTTTGATGAAAACCCTTTATATACAGTCATAAAGTCAGACAGCACAGAAATAGACACTTCAGTCCAACCAGTCCATGCCGAATGTAATCCCAAACTAAATTAGTCCCACCTGCCTGCTCCTGACCCATGTCCCTCAAAACCTTTCCCATTCCGACTTATCCAAAAGTCGTTTAAATGCTGTAGCTCTACCCAAATCCATCACTTCCTCAGAAAGTTCGTTCCATGAGAAGCATTCCCTGTGGAAAGAAAATTGCCCCCACCTGTTTTTAAAAAATCTGTCTCCTCTCACTCAAAAATGTGTCCCCCGGTCTTGGAATCTCCCATTCTAGAAAAAAAGACAACTACCATTAACTCTATCTATACCCCTCAATATTTTACAAACTTCTGGAAGGTCGCCTCTGATCCTCCTATGTTCCAGTGAAAAACAGTCCCAGCCTATCCAGCCTTTATTTATAACTCAAACTGTCCACGCCCAGCAACATCCTGGTAAGTCTCTTCTGAACCCTCTCCAGGTTAATAATATCCTTCCTATAACTGGGTGACCAGAACTGGACACAATATTCCAGAAGAGGCCTCACCAATGTCCTGTACAACGCAACATGACTTCCCATTTTATATCCCCAAAAGACTGAGCAATGAAGGCAAGTGTGCCAAACACCTTTTCAACCACCTTGTATCATTCATCTAATCAAGCAGAGTCAGCATGGCGTCACGAAAGGGAAATTGGGTCTAAATAATTTATTCAAGTTTTTCAAGGAAGTCTAAATTTGACTGGATAGAGGAGATGCAGTAGATTTCATGTATTTGGTGTTCAGAAGACGTTTGGCAAGGTATCTCGTTGAGTCATAGAATCAGAGAGATTTACAGCATGGAAACAGACCCTTCAGTCCAATCCGTCCGTGCTGACCAGATATCCCAACCCAATCTAGTCCCACATGCCAGCACCCGGCCCATATCCCTCCAAACCCTTCCTATTCATATACCCATCCA